>NC_134356.1:262597451-262897451 GCF_048569485.1 Anomaloglossus baeobatrachus
CACGGGCCGTATATGAGCGGCCACTCACACAGCAGACACTGCTAGAGCGGGAAAAGCCCATGGTGACAGCGCATAGTGGACGAGACCCATTCATGCACCTACTCCCAGGGCGACACAGAGCAGGCCGAGTCCAGCACCAGGCGGCTGCCATGTTAGGGCGGAGCACTCCGGGCTTCCTCCCGTCACACGGCCTGGTCAGCCCCGACTATAGGGCTGGATGGGCGAGCATTGCGGTACCTTAACGATCCTGCGGGGTAACCCGGACATTCTGTCTTATAGTGAGTGCAGCCTCGACTCTCTGCGTGCCGCCGGATCCTCCTGTCACGCACAAGTGAAAATGCGACGTCCGTTTCCGAGTACGTCATGACGGCGCCCCGGAGGCTCATGGGAGATGTAGTATCGGAAGCTCTGTGCTGCCCAGTTACTGATGATGTCATGAGGTGGATAGTGTGTAGTGTTGTCTGTGGCGTCTGTGCTGTGCAATAGCAGAGCCTCTAGTGTTCTCATAATAAGGGGCCATAGGTTTACTGAGCTCTCCTACCCACAACACCACCATTTATCTCCTGGTGTGGAGGGCTCATCTAACTTTCAGCATTGGTTTAGTGATTGCCAGGGGTGGGAGGGGGTGCAGAGGTGGAAATTTCTATATAAGGGGGGTGGATTTTAGTCAATGGCATATTAATAGTGGACACCACCGTTGTTATCTCCTTTGAGCCTGGTTATCAAAACTCATTTGATCAGACTTGGTTTTGTGGATAATTTCCGATAGGATCCAGTTTAGGGACTCATCAGGGTCTTTAAGAGTGAGTCATTGGTGCCAATTGCGCTTTATTAGGGTGCCAACCTCCGCTGCAAGGTAGGATGAGACCGTGGGGACAACGGTAGGGCCCTTCAGGTTTACCGAGACCCTTATCTCACTTTTTTGGCCCTTCTCGCCTGATTTTTGGAGTGCTCTCCTCACATCTACTTATTGAGTTTTGAAATATATTAAATAAAATTTGTAACTTTTAGGAATTTTTGTTTTTCTTAATTTCCATTGGGATTCCTCCTAAATCCTTGATTGTTAGCCATTTAGACCAGACAACCCATGTAAAGGTGAACACTGTGTACAGAGTGGCCTAGTGTCATAGGTCCATGGGGACTGTTTCATAAGTCTAGGTTCACAGCAGGGAAATGGAATTAATGTGTAAAACTGATGCAAACAGAAGCATAGGAACCCCATTGATTAGTATAGGTTCAGCTTTATCAGTTTTTAAAACCAGAAAAAAAAGCCTTGCGTTCAGAGCTTTTTCCTTCTGTTGTAAATACTGACCTAAACAGTAAGCATAATATCAACGAGACCCCTCTGCTTCTTTTTGTATAACTAATACAGAGGGATACTACCGCAAAAATTCAATTTGTTCCTCTAAACGGAACAAATAAAATCAGTGTCGGACTGTGATGCAAAGGAGCCACCAGTAACATTGACCCTGAGGGTCCATATTTCAGCTAATTACCCTTGTGTGCAAATTTCCCTGCTTCTACAGAATACACTGGGCTCTGTGCTATGATGAGCTGCTCCCTTTACATATTGTGCCATCTACTGCTCATATAGTGGGGAGTAAGGCCCTCCGGAGGGATTCACCCGTATGCCAGGAAATGGGAACTTAGCCTTAGGGTCAGCACACACGGTGAATAAAACGGAGCAAGTGGAATGCGATAAAAAATTGAATTCCACGCGGACCAATATTACTCTATGGGGCAGCTCCCATGAGCGATTTTTTTTTTTGCTCAACCCTATTCAGACCGAGAAAACAATCGCAGCTGTGGGTGGAATCTGATTTGTTTTAACTAGCACCCATATAAGTCTATGGGTCCGAGAGAAACGTCGTACTGCACTCGCAGTACACCGGTGTAACGCGAGTGCAGTACAAGAATCGCATCAGCTGACAGTGGAGGTGATGGGAAAATTACTCCTTTCCTCTCCTGCGCAGCGCCCCCCTCCCCACCGCGGCTGTGCTGTGATCTCAGGATCGCATCTCAGTGGCATGACACTGCTTACACTCCAGCAGAGCAGGAGCCGAGTGTTATGCGATTAACTTGCAATAAAGCCCGTGTGTCCCCAGCCTTTAGGCCCCATCACACACAGAGATAAATCTTTGGCAGATCTGTGGTTGCAGTGAAATCATGGACATATTGTTCCATTTGTACACAGTCACAAACCTGGCACTGATTGTCCACAATTTCACTGCAACCACAGATCTGCCGCAGATTTATATCTGTGTGTGACAGGGCCTTTACTTTCAACATTTTTTATTCGTTTTTTGCCTCCCTTTATTCCAAGAGCCATAATATTTTTACCCCACCATCTATTCTTATGAAGGCTTCTCTTTTTTTGCGGGATGAGTTGCAGTTTTGAATGACACAATTTTCTTAGACCCATAATTTTACTTTTCTGTACATGGAAAATCAGCTTATTTTTTGCGCCCTGAGTAGTTTTTGCCATTTGTATTTAAGTGTAGTTTTGGGGGAAGTAGTATAGCAAACAACCAAAAAATGACAATTCTAGCCCTCTATTTTATCTTTCCTTTCTTTTCTTGCAAGCGCCAATCGCTGCAGGTATAGGCAGATGCTGGCTCTGTTACACAGCCGGCATCTGGCTGATATAAGGCAGGCTCAGCTCCTGAGCTGCTTCATACTTTGCTTGGCAACGTATGATGAAAATGTACATCATAAGTCATTGTATTGACATTTTAACATACAATACATATGCTTGCGGGTAATAATTGGTTCAATACTAGACTGGCTGAAGGAACTTATGGAGTATTAACCGTTTATGGGTTAGTGTGTACAAAATACTTGCCTTGCCCTGGTTGCTGGCCATCCACACTGTGCCACTGGGGAATCATGTCATGTTGTAGATGTAGTCACATCTGGCAGTAATAGGCTGAATGGTTGGACCTGAGCAAATTCATATACAGTATAGCTTTTTAATACTGTTAATCCCGGAGACTAGTGCTTTTTTTGCGGCGGTACGGTGTACCGGAAAATCTGAAAAGCGCTGAGGGCCAGCACTTATGGCTCTGTCCACATGGCTAATTTGTAAACTATACAAATTAGCCATGTGTGGAGAGGAGGCACAAGCAGAGCAGCTACTGGAGCTGCAGGACCTGCAATGATGTCACGTACATGTGACTCAGGTGGCCGGAGCCATGGAGTTTTGCCCAGCGGGAAAGAAGCTGGAGAAGATGGAGGAGTACAGGGTATGTGAGAAAGGTGTGCAGAGGGCTGCAGGCTGTGCAGGGGGAAGAAGGATGCAGGGGGGATAGAGTGAGATCAGGGGGATGGAGGATGGAGAGATCAGGGGGATGGAGGATGGAAGGAGCAGGGGGATGGAGGATGGAGAGACCAGGGGGATGGAAAATGGAGGGAGCAGGGGGATGGAGGATGGAAGGAAGAGGGGGATGGAGGGAGCAGGATTCATTGAGTTTTGTTTCGTCAAACTTGTCTTAGATGGATAAAATAACGCACTATTTCTCGGTCGGTGCGGCTCCGGCACGCAAAAGACCCCGAACAGACGTGGAGACAGAACTAAATCAGATGATAGAGCAGAACGTGGCCACCGGTTCTTCAACTATCGAACCTGCATCAGCTAGTGTTAATGATCCTGATGAATTTGGTTGAAACTTGGCGTTTCTTCTAGAATACAGCCTAGGTAAGTCGAAAACCATATTTTGAAAGTGAAAAAAAAGGATTATACAGTATGTCATTTTTTTATTTTTCTTTTGAAATCTGAATTACATAGTTTTTGATTGAAATTAGCGTACAGACTACAAAACTGAATAATGAGAAACAGGGCCGCACCGTCCATTGGACAAGTTGAGCAGTTTGCTCAGGCGGCACTATATTCAGGGGGCGGCAATGCAGGCGGGGGGCAGAGCTCTATGGGGACTGCCGTTATATAACAAATATTTTTTTACAAAAAAAAGCGCTGCCGGAGATGCACAATCTACTGGCCTTCTTAACATGTTTTATATTGTTTTTTACGGAAATAGAAGATCTTAGAAGAGATCCACCCAAGCATGGCATACTAAAATACTCTCTGTCACTGTTAGTCTTGGTCAGATTTATATATTGGCTGAATAAATAAGGGTGATGAGACCCCAGTTCTACACACAGAGGAGACTGCATCTACGAACAGTCACATGGAGTGGTGACTGGACTTCATTGAAGGTTTTAGGAGCAATGTGACCAGACCCCTATTTGTCAGGGTGGTAATAAAAGCTTGACTGTTCTTGCATCTGTCGCGCCCAGGGAAGGGGGTACTTGTTCCCGGGCGGTAACAAATGGGAATGTCACCCTGATGGCCGTTGCCCGGTCCCGTGCCCTGGGGCTTCTTTTGTAAAAGGGGATATTTACAGGGGTGAATAGAGTTAATGTAATGTGACGCCACCTGCGGATTGCGTTTAAGGAGAGAGAAACGCCGCTGCTAAATGTGGGTACTCCCAGAGCTGGTGGTGATTGCAGCAATGGTGTTAGGCCCTCCGCAGGTAGAGCCGTGCCCAGGAGATGATGAGGGATAATAACGGAGACCACACTGGGTTGTCTATAACAGTCTCTACTCACTTGGACCCAGGGGTTGCTGGTTCAGGTCCCTTGGCATATCAGTGCCAATGTAGTGACCCAGGTTCCTCTGTCCCCGGCAATCTCTGATGGTTGGGTCCCTGTAGCGTGGAGCGTTTGGAGCCCGACTGTCCCTTTTGGGGTACAGTCTCCTTCTCCGTACGGCGGGCAGTGCGGACCCTGTGGGGAGGTAAGTGTCCGAACCCCGATCCTAGTTTACTGCTGATGCCCCCGGATTATTTGGTTCGGTGAAGTCCATGAAGGTGTCCTCACCGGGCAGGTATTTATCAAGCCGTGTAGAATTGGCGCCTGATCTAGGGCCCAGTGCCCCGGGCGTGCTCCGGTCCCAGCGGTATCGCCGGTACCCGACCTGGCGACCTCTCTCCTGTGCCCCCGGATCACCGTTGCACAGACCCAGCTCAGGCACACCTCTCCTGTGTGCCACACTTCTCTAGAATCTCTACTGACTGCTGACCCATCCCACTAGGCTGGCTAATCCCAGGGACTCGTTCCTTTCCATTGCGACCATCCCCTTACATGGTTAACCCTCTATGCCCGGTGTGGAGTGGAGAACTAGGATTTTAATTGTGCTTTGGTGGTATCGGCACTGGTACTTCAAGTCCCAGAGGGTAGGTCCTGCATCCCCAAGAGGATGCAGTTCCTTGTAGTGCCCTCAGTGTCTCAGGGGTGCTACACATCTTTTTCATGGGCGCTTAACTGGCTGTGCTCAAAATGTTTACATCCTCTAGTTTCTGAAGATTCTGATGGCTACCACTGTCAATCATTTAGGCTTTTATTAGGAGGGTTGTCCTCTGCTCGGACACAACCTTCTCAATCTGTATGTTCCCACTTTTAAAATAACAACCTCTGAGGCTGACGCTGTTCGGTGTCTGCAGTGTCTCTCCTGGGATTGCGTAGCAGTGTGACATCATGCGATCCCTGCGGCCCATCAGCGGCACTCTCCCCGCCTTTGGATGTATCACATACATCCAGAGAAAGAGCGCAGAAGCATCACCTCCTCTGAATGAAAACAATCTGTCCAACGAGTGAAGCGTCCACTGATTAGCCGCAGGGATCACATGACATTACACTGATACGCAATCCCAGAAGAACATTGCTGACAATGCTGGAACAGCGCCAGCATCGGAGATGAATTTTATTGTTTGCAAAAGAAGAATCTTACAGTTTGATGAGTTGTCTTAGTAGTGGACAACCCCTTTAAAATGTAGTTCACACAATGAGTTTTAATGCTGAATTTTTTCACTGCTCAAAAAAAACAAAAAACAGAACCTCTTACATTTACAGCAAAATGGATGGGATTTATAGAAATCTCATGCCCATGAATAAGGCTTTGCCGAAACGTGTAGGTCTGTATTCATGGTTGGTATCTTGTTCAGGTCCTGTTGCTTGATTTTTAATGGACCAATGTTCTGTATAAAACTTCACAGTTCTTCTCTTCACAGGAATACCACATATATTTTCCATTAAGCAGTGCTTCCAGTGTCCACCTGCACGTCTCCATGTGGATTGAAAAATAACATCTGCTACAGTATATGGGGCTGACCTTTTTCCCCACTTTGCATTCATTCTTAATGGGACCACCAAAGATAGCCAAGCTCAGTGCTTGATTGGTCTTCGGCACTCCTATAAGAATGAAAGGAGCAGCAGTCTGCATGATTGACCTCCACTCCATTCACACAGGGCTTTTCAGACCCCTAAGTCAAAAGTTATCATATGGGGATAACTTCCAAACTTAAGATTGTGGGTAATGTTTGCTCATTTGGGGCTAGAAATGACAAATCTCAGAGATGAGAGGGGAACTACTTGACTTTCTATCGAGTGGAAAATCAAGGTTGGAGCTTGGCAATAAAGGTGGTGTTAGGGCTTGTGCTCACAGGCCAGAGAATTGAGAAGAATATGCAACAGACCGTGATCAGGAGATAGATCCGAGTGTCAGCATAGTGTGATCTAAAGCGGGCTTTACAAGCTACGATATATCTAACGAGATGTCGGCGGGGTCACGTTGTAAGTGACGCACATCTGGCATCGTTAGTGATATCGTAGAGTGTGACAGCTATGAACGAGCAGAAATACTCACCTTCTCGTTCATCGTTGACACGTCGCTCATTTTCTAAAAATCGCACGTCCTGTTCTTCGGGAACGATGAACACAGCTTACCTGCGTCCCGCCGGCAATGCGGAAGGAAGGAAGGAGGTGGGCGGGATGTTTATGTCCCTCTCATCTCCGCCCCTCCGCTTCTATTGGCCGGCCGCTGTGTGACGTCTCTGTGACGCCGAACGTCCCTCCCCTTTCAGGAAGTGGATGTTCTCCGCCCACAGCGACGTCGTTTGGAAGGTAAGTACGTGTGACGGGGGGGGGGGTTACAGGATTGTGCGACACGGGGAACAACTTGCCCGTGCCGCACAAACGATGGGGGCGGGTGCGATCGCACAATCAATTGTAATGTGCAAAGCAGGCTTAATTCTCTCGGATTGGAAGATGAAGAACAACATTTCTCCATTCTGTGAATCCACAGAAACCAGACTGCACTCAGCTGTCAACCAATGGAGCCCAATGTTTTCCACACACTCGCTGAGTTGCATAATTGGATAAAATTTGGACATGCAACAACTATTCCTCAGACACTATCGGAGGAAAAAGTCTGACATGTGAGCAGCCCCATAGACTAACATTTGTCCAAGTGCAATCTCGTTTGTCGGATCGCACACAGACCGAAAATATGGCCAACTACACCTGCCCCCAAGAGAAGCTTCCTGGAAAATTAAACTAATTACTTAACGATCAGATGGGAAATTTTACGAATGGTTGTGAATCAATAAATAAATGATAAATCACACTACATAAAATATTTTTGTGCTTTTCAAATTGTTAAAGGGAATCTGCCACCAGGTTTTTGCGCCCTCATTTGAGAGAAGTATAATGTAGAGACAGAGACCCTGATTCCAGCAATGTGTCACTTACTGAGCTGTTTGCTGTCATTTTGATAAAATCAATGTTTTCTCTCCTGTAGATCTGGCAGTTATACAGAGCTCATGAATATGCTGGACTACCTGCAGCAGACTAAGTAGTCCTCTAATGATAATCTACTGCTGATTAAACAATGATTTTATCAAAACTACTTAACAGCTCAGTAACTGAAACATTACTGGAATCAGGATCTCTACCCCTATGTTATGCTGCTCTCAGATTAGGTAGCAAAACCATGATGACAGATTCCCTTTAATTATAGCGTGTATCAAGTCTCCACCTGATGGGATGTTGGTGGTAGTAGATTATTTCCCCTAATTTTGTGAATAAGCTATGACTATGGACACGATAAACGCCAAAAATGCCGCAGTCGGTAGTACATGCGCAATACTATATTAAAATTGATGTTTGAATCATTTGTTCAATAAAGAAGAATAAGTCTTTCAATATAATAGTGGAAAGTGTTGTGAATTTCCCTCTTTCCTTCACCTCATCCTATAATGTTTAACACTTTTCCAATGTATCCAATTTTTGTTTTTGCACTTTATCCGTTTTAAGGGGCATTATTTTTTCTAATGTTCCCCTCCACCCCCAATATATCTGGATTATTTTTTTTTTTTTCGCAGGATGAGATGTGATTTTGAAGGTCACCATTCATTTTTCCATAGAACGCACTGGGAAATAAGGAAAAAAATCCAGGTGTGATGAAATTGCACAAATGATGCAATTCTGACTTTTTTTAGGGTTACTTTTTACAGCAATCATTGTATGGTAAAAGCAACATGGTAACATGATTCACTATGCCAGTACGATTACAGCGATACCAAATTTGATCAGTTTTTTATTTTAGCAGGGTAATTAATGGGAACATGTTAAAGAGCAGTTTTAGAGGACTCAGATTTCCACTTTGCATTAGTTTCTTGACTATCCTTCCAATCACCTTAGAGTAACCGTTGGTTTTCATTTTTAGTTCATTAATCAATAGTGCACATAAAAATAAGAAACTTTTTAATATGTCATTGGAGCAATCTGCTTTCTTCTGGATTGATCATTTTCTCTCACTTTACAGACAATCTATTTAGTGATGACAGATATTCCCATTATTCAGATAGATGACAGTTGGTGCTTTAAAAATTCAATGGAAGAAGGAACTAGAAGCAAATAGACATTATGCTGCAAGTTCTCCTGAAACATCCGACACCATAGAACTTGGAGCACCAACTGAAATCTATATGATTATAATTACTAATAGAAATAGCAAAATTAAGGGGCTAAAATATAACCTTTATGCAGAAAATTATAAAAACCCTATGAAAATAGGTATGCAAGCATAAGCCCCTCTGGGTTGAAAAAAAACTTGATCAAATTGATCACAAATTGGCCATACATACAATCGAGTTGGCCTACCCAAAGACGCTACTGATATACAGTGTGTCCACTCATATCCTGTCCACCGCAATTAAACTTGAGAACAGCGGCAGCTATAGGCATAGAAGTGGTGTCTAGGTATAGTAAAGTAGCCATGCGCTATGCAATGAAACCACCTATAGCGCCACCTGGTGGAAAACAACAGAGTTAGCATTGTTATCTCGAACACTGAATGAGAGAGAAAAAAAAAGTGAATTGCAAAGTTGTAGGGCATCATCAATTCAATACGAATCGACACCTTGCATACAGAAATGCTATGATATGAAACCCATGACTCCCCCCCCCCCCCCCCA
The DNA here is from genome assembly GCF_048569485.1 of Anomaloglossus baeobatrachus. Taxonomy (NCBI): domain Eukaryota; kingdom Metazoa; phylum Chordata; class Amphibia; order Anura; family Aromobatidae; genus Anomaloglossus; species Anomaloglossus baeobatrachus. The sequence goes on from NC_134356.1 coordinate 262,606,763, forward strand.
CCTCCTGTTTGATGTGACCTCACAGAAAGAAGTCCAATGGGGGGTCAGGTCAGGTGAGCGTGGGAGGCCACTCCACAGCAACCATACCCAATGACTTGTAGGAAGGTCTCCATGAGCTATCGCTTCACGTCCGCAGCCTTGTGAGTTTTACACGTTCTAATCATAGCATTTCTGTATGCAAGGTGTCTATTCGTATTGAATTGATGATGCCCTACAACTTTGTAATTTACTTTTTTTCTCTATCTCGTTCCGTTTGAGATAAAAATGCTAACTCTGTTGTTTTCCACCAGGTGGCACTATAGGTGGTTTCATTACGTAGCGCATGGCTACTTTACTATACCTAGACACCACTTCAATGCCTATAGCTGCCGCTGTTCTCAAGTTTAATGGCAGTGGACAGGATATGCGTGGACACACTGTATATCAGTAGCGTCTTTGGGTAGGCCAACTCGATTGAATGTATGGCCAATTTGTGATCAATTTTCAATATGGGTGGACACACTGTATAACAAAGAATAATACACTAAACACATTGCAAAAAAAACCCCGACCCTAAACAGACCAGTGGTCCTGTAGGTGCAATTATATAGAAAAATACATATTAAAACAACTCAAGTTATTATTGACAGTGGTCAACAATTCATACAGCCCCAAAGGTTTACATTGGCAGTATGAATAAAATAGTATGAACATCTACAGCGGATTAGTAGGGTGTGGGATGAATCGGCATCTCCTTAATATAGGTGCTCAGGTGTCCATGACATCACTGACCCTGTACATGTCTAGGAAACATTCAAGCCTACCATCCCAATGACTTCTGCCCTTACAAGGGCAGACCACAGCTGACCCTACAGCTGAACCCCTCAAATCTCCCTAAATTTGTCCCGAAGTGTTTTATCAATACAGTCCTCAGTCTATTTTGTGTGGGAGGTGGGACATAGAACCTCTTACCCGTATATGCACAGATGTCCCCTGATGAGTCTGTATTGATGAAACCCTTCAGGACGAATTTAGGGAGATTTGAGGGGTTCAGCAATAGGGGAAATTGGGGGGAAAAAAACAACACAATTTGTTTTTTGTGATGTGTTTGTGTATTGTTCTTTGTTATATATCAGTAGCGTCTCTGGGTGGGCAACTCGACTATATGTATGACGGCCAATTTGTGATCAATTTGATCAAATGTTTTTTCAACCCGCGAGTTGCTTATGGTAGCATACCTATTTTCATAGGGTTTTTATAATTTCTTGAATAAAAGGTTATATTTTAGCCCCTTAATTTTGCAATTTCAAATCAATAAGTGGCTCATATTTAGGTCATTTTCTAATATATATGAAAAAGTTTAGGCACCCCTATTAATGTTAATTGTTTTCTTTATAACAATTTGGGTTTTTGCAACAGCTATTTCAGTTTCATATATCTAATAACTGATGGACTGAGTAATATTTCTGGATTGAAATGAGGTTTATTGTACTAACAGAAAATGTGCAATCCGCATTTAAACAAAATTTGACCAATGCAAAAGTATGGGCACCTCAACATAAAAGTGACATTAATATTTTGTAGATCCTCCATTTGCAAAAATAACAGCCTCTAGTCGCTTCCTGTAGCTTTTAATGAGTTCTTGGATCCTGGGTGAAGGTATATTTGACCATTCCTATTTACAAAACAATTCCAGTTCAGTTAAGTTTGATGGTCGCCGAGCATGGACAGCACGCTTCAAATCATCCCACAGATGTTCAATGATATTCAGGTCTGGGGACTAGGACGGCCATTCCAGAACATTGTAATTGTTCCTCTGCATGAATGCCTGAGTAGATTTGGAGCGGTGTTTTGGATCATTATCTTGCTGAAATATCCATCCCCTGCGTAACTTCAACTTTGTCACTGATTCTTGCACATTATTGTCAAGAATCTGCTGATACTGAGTTGAATCCATGCGACCCTCAACTTTAACAAGATTCCCGGTGCCGGCATTGGCCACACAGCCCCAAAGCATGATGGAACCTCCACCAAATTTTACTGTGGGTAGCAAGTGCTTCTCTTGGAATGCCGTGTTTTTTTGCCTCCATGCATAACGCCTTTTTGTATGACCAAACAACTCAATCTTTGTTTCATCAGTCCACAGGACCTTCTTCCAAAATGTAACTAGCTTGTCCAAATGTGCTTTTGCATACCTCAGGCGACTCTGTTTGTGTCGTGCTTGCAGAAACGGCTTCTTTTGCATCACTCTCCCATATAGCTTCTCCTTGTGCAATGTGCGCTGTATTGTTGACCGATGCACATTGACACCATCTGCAGGAAGATGAAGCTGCAGGTCTTTGGAGGTGGTCTGTGGATTGTCCTTGACTGTTCTCACCATTCTTCTTCTCCGCCTTTCTGATATTTTTCTTGGCCTGCCACTTCTGGGCTTAACAAGAACTGTACCTGTGTTCTTCCATTTCCTTACTATGTTCCTCACAGTGGAAACTGACAGTTTAAATCTCTGAGACAACTTTTTGTATCCTTCCCCTGAACAACTAATGTTGAATAATCTTTGTTTTCAGATCATTTGAGAGATGTTTTGAGGAGCCCATGATGCCACTCTTCATAGGAGATTCAAATAGGAGAACTACTTGCAAGTGGCCACCTTAAATACCTTTTCTCATGATTGGATACACCTGCCTATGAAGTTCAAAGCTCAATGAGGTTACAAAACCAATTTAGTGCTTTAGTAAGTCAGTAAAAAGTAGTTAGGAGTGTTCAAATCAAGAAATTGATAAGGGTGCCCATACTTTTGCACCGGTGAAATTTTGTTTAAATGCGGATTGCACATTTTCTGTTAGTACAATAAACCTCATTTCAATCCAGAAATATTACTCAGTCCATCAGTTTAGATATATGAAACTGAAATAGCTGTTGCAAAAACACAAATTGTTATAAAGAAAAAAGGTTAACATTAATAGGGGTGCCCAAACTTTTTCATACGACTGTAATATATATATATATATATATATATATATATATATATATATATATATATATATATATATATATATATATATATATATAAAAATACACACACACACACACACACACACACACACACTATATATACTAATAACTATTTGACCAGCTACAATCTGGCTTTCGACCACATCACTCTACTGAAACTGCCCTAACTAAAGTCAGCAATGACCTAGTAACTGCCAAAGCCAAGCGACACTACTCTGTCCTCCTCCTCCTGTCCTCTGGTTTTGACACGGTAGAGCACTCCTTCCTATTACAGATTCTCTCCTCTCTGGGCGTCACAGACTTGGCCCTATCTTGGATCTCTTCATACCTAACCGACCGAACTTTCAGCGTCTCCCACTCTCACACCACCTCCTCATCATCCCACCCTCTATCCGTTGGTGTCCCCCAAGGTTCAGTTCTTGGACCCCTGCTGTTCTCCATCTACAACTTGCGATCACAGGGACCCGATCGCTGCCATGGCAAACCTGGGTCGTCACCATGATGACCCCGGGTTACTGAGCTACAGATAGCCTCACAGACCATGTCTGATACATGGTGTCTGAGGGGATGTGTCAGTGCTGCGAATGCAGCACTGACAGATCTAATCCACTGCAGTGATCGAGCACAAGCAGTGCAGGGGATTATATCAGATGCAGGAAAACCCGCAGAAAGAATTAACATGCTGCAGATTTTTTCTGCACCAAAATCTGTAAGGAAAAAAAAAACCTGCAACATGTGCACAGCAAGTGAGGATTCTCATAGACTTTGCTAGCATATGTTATTCTTTGCAGTATTAACATCTGCAAGGAAAAAAAAAGCATAAAAAAAGCAGCAAAAAAACCGCAGCCTTACATCTCCATAACCAAAGTCTATCCTTTAAACAGGGGTCTGTTCTTTTCAGCCACATGCTGATACAGTGGGTCTTGACAGTATCCTTTGTAGACAAGTTTCTATGTAGTTGCACCCAATGTTAAATTCAACATGACCTGATTGTACTGATATTTGTTCATCTTATTATTATTAAGTGCAGCTGATCAATGAGTACACAATGTGTGAAGCTTCAGAAAATTTATCACAAAATGGAATATTTTATTATAGATCTGATGTGTGCAGTATGGACATTTTGTACAATCCATGCAGGAAATTTCACATCTCAATTAGCGGTCCTTAGGAGGGTCTTTCTTTATTCGTCTTCTACGATACCTGGAATAATGCAAAAAAAAAAAAAAAAAAACAAGTTTAGTCATTTCTTACAATCTCAGCGCGATGATTTTCTATCCACTGGTAAATGTGCTAACTGAAAGCAGGCTTTGCCTGTGCGCTCACCATTGAATTTTTACACATTGAGAGCCACCACTATTCTTGATATGGAGTCAGAGATGCCGGACCCTTTTATTGGGCTTTTACAATGAACTTTTCTAGAAAACATGCATACTATATGTATGGGGAATGGGTAAAATATCAGCATTGTATGAATGTATAAAGGGAGAAGTATTCCCGATTTGATCATGCTTGCATCATAGTTTCTATTTGTAACAAAGCCATGACTGCTGTGATGGATATGCATAGACAATGACAGACCCCATTAATGTCGGGATGCTATGCTTTCTGCCATTTGTGAGACTTAAGACCGCTTTATACGCTACGATTTATCTGACGATCTCTTAAACGATGTGACGAGATCGCACATAGGTCGTTTATTTGCGGTCACACCTAACGATCTCACAAATGACACAACAGCGATCAGCGATATATTGTTTGACCAAGGCGGTCGTTTGGATGTTGTTTGTCGTTGGCAGGGTGTCAAACGTACCAATATGTCTGCTGCGATCCAAACGACGAACAATATTTTGAAACTGAAAGATGTGTCGATTTTCAACCTATTTGCGATCGTTCGGAGTCGCACGTAGGTGTCACACGCAACGACGTTGCTAACGATGCCGGATGTGCATCACAGAAACCGTGACCCCGACGACATATCGTCAGATAAATCGTAGCGTGTAACACCGCCTTTAGAATTGTACTGCACAATGTTCAATCATGCTGGCCAAATTAGCGGAATGTTTAATGGAAACTCAACTAAATCTAGCAGACTTAAAGGGAATCTGTCAAGTAAAAAAAAACAAACAAACAAAACACAATTAACCTGTAGACATGGGTTTAATCTTCAGGTTAATAGCATTCTAAAGCCTACCGGAAAGAAATTAAATTATTGCTCCTGGTAGCCACAAGCTGTCAGTCATAGGGGTGCTGCTGGCACAGCTTCAGTTACTGTACAGTGGCTGTAACCACGCCCCCTGTATTGACTGACAGCCAGCTCTATATTACATCAGTACATAGCCAGATCTCAGTCAGTGCTGGGAGCGTATTTACATCCTCTGCTCACTATGCACTGAACGTCGGCTGCATCCTTATGACAAAATCAGAGGCTGCCAAGAGGAATAAAGTGCACTTCCTCCTGGCAGCGGGGTTCTCAGTTCGGCAACCGAACGGCATCAGAACGCCATTAACCTACACATTAACTCCATAATTGGAACTTTAACAGTTCTTTTTTTTATATATATATATACATACACTTTTTTTTTTTTTTTTTTTTTTTTTTTAACATCCCAGGTTTCCTTTAAGTGTGATCACAGCCTTAGACCATTTATATAATGAACGACTGACTACAAAAGATATAAAGTTATGCCAATTCTACCAATCTTTAATGTTCACATTTTCTAATGTAATTAATCATTGCTAAAAATTACCAGAAACTACTTAATAGTGTTGTCCACTACTTGAACAACCCCATCTCAATCAACATCTTTACCCCAAAATGAAGCAACAACACTATACCCGATGCCATTCCGCCGGTGACAGCATTTTCGGGGCTCAAGTGAAATTGTTATGGCACATAAGCCTGGCTTCACTCTACCTTCAGACATATCACACATCAAGAGGAACTGAGAGATCAGCCACAACTCTGTCTTCTTCTTGATGTCCGATTCATTTGACGGTAGAGTGAAGCTGGCGCTGATTGGCTGCAGGGCACATGTGAGCAAGTGCCGACACCACTGAAATGCCGCTGGTACCAGAAGTGAGTGTAAGTGTAATTAAGACGTTTGTTGTCCTAGTAGTGAAATACCCCTTTAAAAAAGGGATCCTATCCCTAGATTCATGCTGACAGAACCAAAGGCAGCATGCATCAGAGCCTGGCTTTGTGATTGGAGCGGTTTACGTTGTATTCTGAATCACTGCAGCATGTACATAGTGAAAGACCTGTCAATCAACTAGAGCACGACGGAGACAAGCTGACCTAAAACCACATCAGACTATTCTCATCTCTGTCTCCAGCCGACTTTTCATTGTAGGGTTTTCTCTACTCTGAAGCGCTGTGGCATTTCAAAGGATACCGGACTGTAATAGCACAGCCGGGCTTTGATTCATGCTGCTCATGGTGCGAATGATGGGTTCCCTTTAAAGAGGCAGATAATATTCTAGCCTATATGGTGACATTTTTAACTGCTTCACAAAAAAATCGACATTTGATGGATACTGGAGCTTGCAATGCAGATTGTTTGTAATTATGTAGAATATGGGTTATGTATAATGGATAATCAGTTTTAAAAGAGTAGGTCATTCCCAAAACTACAACTAAACTGGTAGTAAGGCATATAGGAGACTTAAGCGGGCTTTACACAGCGACATCGCTAGCGATGTCGCTGGTGAAAGCACCCGCCCCCGTCGGTTGTGCGTCACAGGCCAAATCGCTGTCCGTGGCGCACAACATCGCTAAAACCCGTCACACGGACTTACCTGCCTAGCGACGTCGCTGTGGCCAGCAAACAGTTCGGTGTCACAGCAGCGTCACTAAGCGGCCGCCCAACAGAAGCGGAGGGGCAGAGATGAGCAGGCCGAACATCCCGCCCACCTCCTTCCTTATTGCGGGTGGCCGCAGGGACGGTGATGTTCCTCGTTCCTGCGGTGTCACACGTAGCGATGTGTGCTGCCACAGGAATGACAGACAACCTGCGTCCTGCAACAGCAACGATAATCGGGATTAGAACGACCGGTCAACAATCAACTATTAGGTGAGTAATTTTAATTGTTTAACGGTTGTTCCTGCGTTTCACACGCAATGACGTCGCTAACGAGGCCGGATGTGCGTTACGAATTCCGTGACCCCAACGACATCTCGTTAGCAATGTCATTGCGTGTAAAGCCCACTTAAGCCCCTATAAAATTCATGCCAGAACTCTAGATTTATGGCTTTTGCTATCCAGGGGGAGAAAAAAAAAAAAACAAAAGCTAAATTTAATATGCAAATCTGGGCTCCTTGGTACCCCATTTCATCCCCTCAATTAACACGGACGCACTCTCCCTTAGTTGATTAAAAACACTTGCCCAAAGTGAGCACTGCCTTAGCTGAATCGCGCATGCACACGAACACTCCTGGAGTGCATGCTCCCTTTCCTCGCTCGGTCATTGGCCGACTCCTGCTACACTGACCGTTGTATTTGTGTGGCAGGAGCGAGGAAAGTGGGATCTGGCTAAGGTAGCACTCAGTCTGGGCAACAGAGCGCTGTGACCTAAAAGGACATTGCACCCCATGATAACTGAGGGAATGGAAGGGTCCACAGAGCTCTTGGCCACAGTAAGAGCGCAACAAGGAGCCCTAATTTACAGATTAAACAAAATGTTTTTTTTTTTCTGGACAGCAAAATAAGTAAAATCTACAGTATAGGCATGTAGGCAGTATAGGCATTTTTTTAGGGGCTGTACTAACAGTTTAATTGGAGTTTGAGGGTGATAAACTCCAATTAATGAGCTTATATGACCACTGATCCTGAGAACAGCAGCCTTGTTTCTTGTCTCAGTGGAGCAGTAGAGCGCATATGTGTCAACTTGCTCTATTCACCATAGTTCCCTTAGAAGTAAAAGGAACAGTGGTCACACATGCGCACTACCGCTCCATGCACAGTTATCAGACCCTAGTGATCATACATTTCCTTTGTATAGTTGGTAATGATGTGGGATAACCCCTTTAAGCCAGACAGAACTCAATTCTCAGTTTAGCTCAATATACCGTACATCAAGGTGTGTTTCTAACTTACTGTCCGATAGGGTACCATCTGTGCTTGGTGGTGTAGAACATTTTGCTCAGCTCTTCTTTAGTTGGCGCTGGTTTACCCTCCGTTTGGTAAAGTCTGGCTTTTAGTACCTGCTTGTGTGATTCTTCCTGGTTGTGTAATGGATCTAGTCGAGGAATAGGCTACGGAATGAAGATAAGTAACAGTGGATAAGACTCTGCTTCATAACATGTTTCTGCACATTCTACCACCGATATTACAGTCTGCATGACCATAGTTATGAATGTCATTACTTCCAACTAAATTCAAAAGCTTTGTACCAAAAAAGTGAGGTCATAATGGTTAGTCTTTTAAGTTATCTGCTAATATTAACTAAATCACGACATATTCACATGTGGCGAATATGCTGCAGATTTTCGGTCTGATTTTGGCAGCAGAATATCCACATCGTATTACAGTAGCAACAGGGTAGATGATCTGCAGATCGTTGGTACAGATTTTACCCCTGGCAATGCACAGGGTGCAATTCGTATATATGACATACAAATATTGAGACTGAATGTAATGAGCACTACATTTGGACATGTAAACGTACCCTTAACCATTTTACTTTACTTCATCTTTAAAGACAATTGAGGCTGCAGAATCCTCCGCACTCATATCTTGTAATTGTATGCCAAAATGTGCACCATGCAGGTAAGCGTGAAATTACCTTAGACGTAATCAAACGCAAGAGACTACATAGTTACCTTGGTGTGCTCATATGGAATATCCACTGATGGATGGTAGCAGACAATGGTTTTTCCGTCTGATGTCTGGGCCAGCTTCACTTCACTACAAAAGGATGGTGGAGATGTAAATTGAGGGGTAAAGAAGAGTAAGAATCTTTATCACAAGGAACCTGTAATCGTTCAGGCTTAATGTGAAGACCATGTCACAAGTAAGTTTAAAAGCACCACTCTGGCTGGTTGTTTTTTTCAGCGCTGGAGTGGCGCTTTAAATACAAGTACCCTCCGTCATTTTCATACTTTTTCAGCACCGGTCTGGTCTTGAGCCACCATCTTGTGACTTTTTACATCTGACTGGTCAGAAGTTACATCATAGGCTCTCAATGCAAATCTATGAGTGCCAGAATGAGGTCCCCATAGACTTACATTGCAGAGTGAACTCCAGCTTGCATCATGAAACACTGGAGTAAGCAGGCAGGTCACAAATCCCCGGAGACCAACCGGTGAGGTGTTGACAGAAGGTAAAGCCATCGGAAGGTGAATGTAAAGCCTGCTTTACACGTTACGATTAAGCATACAATATCGTATGTGATCACAACCGCCCCTGTGCGGCACGTTCAATTTCTTGAGCGTGTTGCACAAACGATTACCCCCCGTCACACGTACTTACCCTTCCATACGACCTCGATGAGGGTGGCGAATGTCCACTTCCTGGAGTGGGAGGGACGTTCGGCGTCACAGCGACGTCACGCGGCAGCCGGCCAATAGAAGCGGAGGGGTGGAGATGAGCGGGACGTAAACATCCTGCCCACCTCCTTCCTTCCGCATTGCTGGCGGGAGCCGCGGGACGCAGGCAAGATCTGTTCATCATTCCCGGGGTGTCACACACTGCGATGTGTGCTGCCTCGGGAACATTGAACAACCTCACGTTCAATTTTTAGCAATTGAACGACATGTATGCGCTGAACGCTTTACCGTTCAATCGCACATAGCTGTCACACGCTACAATGTAACTTACAATGCCGGATGTGGGTCACTTACGACATGACCCCCGCCGACACATCGTAAGATATATTGTAGCGTGTAAAACCCGCTTAAGACAGGAGAACTTAGATTTAAACCACCACTCTAGCGGTGAAATAAAAACAAACAAAAAAAAACAAAAGGGTAATTACTATACAGAAACATTATCACTTGCTTAGTGCATCTACACCTTGCATAACATTCCCAAATTATGCCATTTACCATGTGGTTAGTGATCTATGCTGGGAAAGCAGCCTTAGGTGTTCCTAGGAATCTGCCCTACTCTGAGGAGCCATGTCAGTGATGTAACCTCTGCTCCAAGTTTACTTAACCTCTTAATAGGTCCAATTTGGGCTTTCATAATAGTCATTTTCTTCATTGCTGTATGATGTCATGTGTTACATTAGTAAAGTTTGTTATTTTTATTCTACGGTGCCTTTGTCTTGTGTCCATACCATACACTAATTTTTATATATATATTTTTTTTAATAATGGTCGATTTATAAACATTTTTCGTCACGGCACCCACAAAGACAGATAGAAAAAAAATCAAACTAAAGATTATGACTTTGTTCAGACGTAAGCCCAGAACCTCATTAGCGCAAACCACTAGGTCACCATGCTGGATTCTATGACTGACAATGGCTACGTAGAACTTCACAAATCCTATTGACAATTGTATTAATATTACAACCAAATATGGGATGAAGTGCTAAAGAACATTTGGTTTAATGAAGACCGTTCACCATATTTTTCATATTGACCTGGACAACCAGTTTAATAGGGATTGCATAGCAAAATAATTTTTTTTTTTTAAATTTTACCTTTTAATTGCAGAGATTAGCAATCAAAGTACCTGTCAGTACTTGAGTTAACTTTAGTTAGGGCCAAGTAGGTGTTGTCAGAGTTTTCACTGGGGGTGTGTACTTTTTCTCCCTGTATCATGCTGACCAATCATGAGCAGGTAGAAACACAACGAGAAAATGAACATGCCCCCACCATAGCTTAGCGCTTAGACAGTGCGGATCTTCTGGTTTAACCTTGTGCATGATTATAAGGTTCTGAAAGTATAACAGATGGAGAATATCTTTCAAATAAGGTCACACAGTGTGTGTGGGCGAGGGACACTACAGCTCAGTTTAGCTGTGTCACATTACAAACTCTTCTATAAGATTTCTTCCTCTTGTGGCACAGTCACCTCTGCTGTACTGCCCATCTGAAGCTGAGAGTTAAAATAAAAAAAAAAAAAGCGTCAGTACTCACAGAAATTTGTAATAGCTCTCCTCCTTTGTGAGACATATAAACAGTAGTGATGAGCGAGTAATAAAATGCTCGGGAGCTCGAGGCTCGGGCCGAGCATCTCAAAATACTCGTGTACTCGGCCCGAGCACCGAGCCCAATGTTAACCTATGGGAGACCCGAGTATTATTCTGAAATGACCCCCGGCAGCATGTAGAAACCATAAAACTGTAAATTAAAAAAAAAAAACCGTGCTTGTGTGTGTAAGCGTGCATATATATATATACACGCGGAGTGGAGTGCGGGAGGGGCCGTAGCCGAGCGGGGAAGTGTCGGGCTAAAGGCACGGTCATGCTGTGCGTGCCGGCCAATCACTGCAATTCCACAAGTAACAGGGCTGTGGCATTGCAGTGGTCTGCCAGCCAATCCCTGCATAAGGGATGGCTGTAAAAAGAGCGCCAACATGAAGACCACGAGTACAGCACGAGTATCGCGAGATTACTCGGTACCCGCCGAGTAGCCCGAGTACAGTGATACTCGTGCGAGTACCGAGTAGTAACAAGCATACTCGCTCATCACTAATAAACAGTGCTAGTCATTGTGTTCTACTCCCAGCACCTACTAAGTCATACAGGTGGTTAGACCAGGTGATCTGGCTGTCTGACATCACATGTCTCACACCGGAGAAGCCTGCTCCAAGCTATTATGGGGGCATGTTCTTTTTGTTGAGTGTTTCTGCCTGCTTATGATTGGGTCGACCGACCAGATCCGGTTTATCACAAACTATAATTCCCAAATCCCCTCTATACGTGAATTCCTTAACAAGGCTTGGCCGATATTGCAGGCTGACACAACCTTAAATAAAATCACTCCTGAACGCCTATCTATCACCATGCGTAGGTCTAGAAACTTGCAAGACCATCTTATTCATAGTCACTATGAGGGTGATAAAGAAGATAAGACCTTTTTAGGGAAGTTCAAACCAAATGTACAATCTGGGTGTTTTCCCTGTGGCGAGTGTCGCCTGCCCCAACATATGCCACGAGAGCACCTTCACTGCCGCTAAGAATCGTAGAATCTATCAGATTAATAAGAGAATTACTTGTAATTCTAAAGCAGTCATCTACTACGCTACTTATCAGTGTCCAAAAATTTATATGGACTTACAACACGTCAGTTGAAGGTGCAAACTCGTGAGCATGTGTTGGGGATTGAGGCTGCTCGCAACGAGACGGATGTTGCAAGCCTTAAAACCATTCCGAAACATTTTCGTAACTATCATTTCTCCAATAGCAACCTTTTTAAAGGTTATGGGAATTGATCAGTTGAATTTGGGCATCAGAGGGGGTGAAATTAGTAGGTGACTGGCTCAACTTGAGGTCAGATGGATATACACACTTGGCACTGTGCATCCATCTGGCCTCAATGAAAACATCAGCTTTGCGTCGTTTCTATAAATGTGGAGATGCTGATCGTTCTAGGCTATGTGCATGCTAAAATCTATTTAATATATGCCTTGTTTGCATTTTGTTTTTAATTTGGTGTTAATTTTTGTCTAATTGACCATTTTATTGTAGTGACAAGTGGAAATATTTGAATCCATGAGGAGGGATTTGGTTCGTGGGGAACGGATATGACAACTAGCAAGCATAACATATACCTTTTGTATTATTGGAGTATTTGACCATACAACAACTTTATGTGCACACTTCAAACTGCTAAGCAGAAGAGGGTTCGCCTAGAAGCAGAATGGGGGACTATGTGATGACCTTCAGCGTCGCAATATAATTGTGATTTGTCGTCTGTACAAAATTTGCCCCGTTTTTTACGGAATACATGTAGTTGGTGATTACTCATTAAAATGGTCTACCTTGTTCAGTAATGTCTAATATAAATTGACATATATAATATGGACTTTGTTCAGAGCTATATCAAATAGAGCAGATTTGGGTCTGTAATGCTTAGTATAATGAGATACATATAATATGTCTCTTTCAGTACTATTTTGCTGAATAATAGCCATATTCTATGCGTATGTGGATTTATAAGATTGCTGGGTGTATTTATTGATCATCGCATATCTGTTGCTGGTTTTTGTATGCTGTTTCCTAGCTAATGATGCATATTGTGGATTGACTTATTTTCATATTTATGTATTTGTATTCACTATATGGGATAATCTCTCTTCCTCATTAAATTCTAATGCTATGTCTAATATTAACTCTATTGCATGGATAATCATCCAGGCCCGGCACCTGCACGCGCGGTGGTCATGGTGTTCCGACGCTTGCCCAGCCTGCTGTGTCTCTACGGTTCCTCTTTACTCGGGTCACGTGTTGCCCTGGGTCAGATGATCCGTGACGCGGCGGCTGGCCTCGCGTCAGTGAGTTACCATGACGACGCACACGTCAGGATGGGTGCTGAATGGCGATTGGAGGTGGGCAGTATTTAAACCTCCCGCTTGGTCTCTTAGACACGCCCCCTGACGAAGAAACCGAAACACGTGTCGGGTGTCACACGCTTTCAACGGTAAACTGCTCTTATGGGCTCAATCATGTAATAATTGTATTATCTGCTATGTAACTTCATCTTAATTGTGCCTTTTTTCTACGGGTCATATATGGACTAATCTTATATTGGTTGTGTCCAAATTTCTTGCTAAACTATAGATCTCATAGCTTTAAGGCTATGTGCAAACGTTGCGTACTGGCCCTGCAGAAATTTCTGCAGCGATTTAAAGAGCACACGTGCGCTTCAAATCGCTGCAGAAACAGTCCGGAATGAAGAAAAAAAAAAAAAAAGCCGATTCCATGCGCTCTGACTGCAGCTCCTCCCATAGACAGGGTGGGGGATGCAGGCAGAGCGCAGGAAAGAAGTGACATGTCACTTCTTAGAACGCGCGCTTCGGGCAGCAGCCGAAGCGCTGCGCACTAAGACGCCACGTGCGCACGGCTCCTGCACAATCTCCATAGATTGTGCAGGGGACGCAGGACGCATGCAGTTACGCTGCGGTGCAGATCGCAGCATAACTGCATGCAATTACGCAATGTGTGCACATAGCCTAATACCTTTTGGTGCATCTAGAGTGACCCCTAGTGGTTTTGAATTATAAATAATGCTAATAGATTCACTATATCTTCTTCATGCACCAAGAGTGACCCTTAGTGATCTCTAATTTTATGCATTGCAGTTGTATTTTCTATTTTCTACTAGGTCCCTTTTGTATGGCCCATTATGATTCTTGAGCCCAGATATATGTATATGGACTTTTCTATATGTATATATAAATAATGATGCGGTTCTGTTAACTGTTTAACAACTGAGGCATGCAGAGTTGTCTCTATTAGTACCTGTATCACTAATAATTGATAAAATATATTTATATCTAATAAAAATCAATTTTGATCAATCTGATTGCTCTTTTGTATTTTTGATCGCTTTTTTCCCCCCTTTCTTCTGCTTATGATTGGTAAGCATCTCATATGGGGGGGGGGGACCTACACAGACCCAATGAAAACTAGCTGATTTAAAACCCACTTGGCCCTAAAAGTTAACCCATGAGGAACCAATACTTTCATTGCTAATACATCTGTAATGGAAGGCAAAAATAAATCGTAATAAAAGAAATGTTAGATCCCACTTTGCAGCCACCATTACATTGTGTGTCCAGTTCAACATGAAAAATGTAGTGAAAGGTTCTCTTTAATTCAATTACAAATAAGGCAGTGTTATAACAGAGGTATGCTAATGCAAACGTGTGCATAGGGGCCTATAAACATGTTTGCATGGACGCCCTAACCAAACATATACCAAGCGCACGCAGGCATAATCTTGCATGCCCCTTTTCTACTCCAAGTCTCTCGAGCACTGGGAAGTGGAGTCGTTGCAGGATCATATAGATCTCTCAGATACATGGGTTAAGATTTACCAATTGGATTTTCCAAGATTTTTCCATTTTTAACCAGCGCATTTTCAGGTAGATCACAATTTCAATACACATCAGTGTGATTTCAGGTCACATACCAATTATAATCATCAGGGAGGGCAGAATAGGAAGACTCGTGATGTAGTAGGCACTGGTCTATGAAGAAAAGAAAAAAAAGAAATACATTGTCAAATCATGTACAATCACAAGTTATATGCATGGTGTCATAGAAAACATATTGCTACGGCTAGGTTATGGGTGTTTATTTCCTTGGATGATAGCAGAAAAAAAATATTACCATACAGCAAAGTAGTCTCCACTAATGGGGTTCTCATATGATCGCCATTTATACTCCGCAGGTACTGCCGAAGTCACAGCAGATAATAGGATTTTTACTTTGTCATTCGTTGTTGTTTCAATCTGCTGTATTATAATGATAATTAAAGGGAAACTAATGAGACTTGTGTAGAAGGGTATTTAATAATCTCATTCACTACGTGTATTATAATAATAATATAGAATATTTATTCACTTATGAAGCGCTATTAATTCCGCAGCGCTTTACATACATTGGCATCACTGTCCCAATTGGGGCTCACAATCTAAAATTCCCTACTGTATGGTTTTTGGAGTGTGGGAGGAAACCGGAGTACCCGGAGGAAACCCACGCAAACACGGGGAGAACATACAAAATCCTTGTAGATGGTGTCCTTGGTGGGATTTGAACACAGCGCTGCAAGACTGCAGTGCTAACCACTGAGCCACCGTGCCGTCCCGTATTACTACCTATACATGTTATTTATGGCTCACTTTGGGGCTGTGTTGCATCTCATGGTTTGCATTTACCTTTGTGGTCTGCCTCTTATGCTTACCATCTATTGAGAATATACTCCGGGCATTGCTATACTCCCCACTGCTCTCCTATAGGAAACTTGTCAGTGTAGATTAAAGGGAATCTGTCACCAGGCTTTTGCCACCTAACCTGAGAGCAGTCTAATGAAGAGACAGAGGCCCTAATTCCAGTGATATGTCACTTACTAATTTGCTTGCTGTAGTTTTGATAACAATCACTGTTTTATCACGAGGAGATTATCATTAGCGCCTAGTAGACCTGCTGCCATGCCGCCCTACATATTTATAACTTGTGTATAACTGAACCCCCAACACTGACAGCTTTCTGCCTAGGCACAGTTTAAGCAGAGAGCTACCAATCAGTGGTGTGGGTGGGGTTATAAAGAGCTCAGCATTCAGAGAACTAGTAGATCTGCAGCAGATAAAACAAGAATAAAAAAGAATAAATTTAGCTGCAGTTCAGTAAGTGACATAACTGGAATCAGGGTCTTTGTCTCTACCTTATACTGCTCAGAGATGAGATAGCAAAAACCTGGTGACCGATTCCCTTTAACTATTTATGCACGGTGTATTATTACTTATCCAGGTAGTTTGCAGCTCATGCTTCTGTGTGTATATTTAACGTGCACAGCCCTGCAATTGTGTGGGGTCTGATATGGGAAATTCTTTAAGACGTAACTGTTTTCTTTTTAGGGTGAACTTGGCACTACAAAGAGAAATAAATGGAAACAGTAATTTAATCATTGTTTATATGGTGTATGACTGGTTCTGCACCATGAGAATAGCAGATCAGATAAGAAAATGTGCATCTGACCCAGCAATAGGATTAGCACAAAATGTTATATATTCCAGAATGTGATGACTGATTATGTTTGAATAATTGCTGATTTTTTTTGTTCATGAATAAATATGGATTGTTGTTCCTGGGGAAAATGTAAGACATCCCCTGAAAATAAGCCCTAGCGCATCTTTCAGAGCAAAAAAAAAAAATAAAATAAGGCCCTGTCATATTTTAAGGAAAATACAGTATTCTACAGAATATATACCCCATATTATATTTCAGGCAGGTCACACATTATACAGTGTATATACCATATATTATACGGTGTATAAACCATATATACAGTGCATCCCCTGTATCATATTGCAAGCAGGTGACACATTATATGGTGTACATACCATATATTATATACAGTGCGTCTCCTGAATCATTGTAGGCAGGGCGTACAGTGTACGGTGTATATATACATGGCGTACCCTGTATCATATTGCATGCAGGCTGCACATTATATGGTGTATATAACATATATACAGTGAGTCCCCTGTATTATATTGCAGGCAGGGCACACATTATACAGTGTATATACATATATTGTACAGTGTACATACCATATATTATATACTGTACATCCCCTGTATCATATTGCAGGCAGGGCACATATACACTATATATAAAATATATTATATACAGTCCCTGACAGAAGTTCTGTCGCTTATCCATGTTATGTAAATAAAAGCTTATAACCTGACTTTAAATTCATCCATTGGTTTCATAAATTACTCTTTTGAAAGCTGAAACCCTTCCAAAACATACAGCATAGCGCAGCCCATATATTACACACAGTGTAGCCCATATATAGTATTACACACAGTCAGTGGCGTAACTAGAGTTTGATGGGCCCCCCCCACTCCACGTACACAGACACTCGGGGTACGGGATACAGACGCTGACACTCGGGGTACAGGATGATGACGCTGACACTCGGGGTACAGGATGATGACGCTGACACTCGGGGTACAGGATAATGACGCTGACACTCGGGGTACAGGATAATGACGCTGACACTCGGGGTACAGGATAATGACGCTGACACTCGGGGTACAGGATAATGACGCTGACACTCGGGGTACAGGATAATGACGCTGACACTCGGGGTACAGGATAATGACGCTGACACTCGGGGTACAGGATAATGACGCTGACACTCGGGGTACAGGATAATGACGCTGACACTCGGGGTACAGGATAATGACACTGACACTCGGGGTACAGGATAATGACGCTGACACTCGGGGTACAGGATAATGACGCTGACACTCGGGGTACAGGATAATGACGCTGACACTCGGCTCTTACCCTTAGCAACCAGGTTTCTCATGCTCTGAAATCCCTCTATCAGCACCCAGCTTCCCCATGCTCTGCTATACATCTTTCCCTCAGCACCCAGCTTTCCCATATCAGAGCATGGGAAAGCTGGGTGCTGAGAGATGTATATCAGAGCATGGGAAAGCTGGGTGCTGAGGGAAAGATGTATAGCAGAGTATGGGAAAGCTGGGTGCTGAGGGAAAGAGCTATTTTCCCTCAGCACAAAACGTTCCCATGCCATGCTTGTATCTTTGTCCCCCCCTTGTATATAGTTCTCCAAATACTATAATGGCCCCCACATAGCCTTCCATATAGTATAGCGGGTCCCACATAACCCTTCATATATTAGAATGCACTTCCATAGTCCTCCATGTATTATAACGCATTTCCCATAGTTCTCCCTGTATTCTAATTCACCCTATAAGTATTCCATATATTATACTGCACCACATAGTCCTCCATGTTTTATAACACACCCTTGTAGTCCATGTATAAGGTAGCCTTCATAGTCCTCCATATAATATAATGTAGCCCCCATAGTCCTATATGTATTATAATGCAGCCCCATAAACCTTCATATTGTATTATGCAGCCACATAGTCCTCCATGTATAATGCACCCCTATAGTCCTTGAATAAGGTGTCCTTCATGTTTATTATGCAGCCCCCCAGGCCTCCATGTATAATGCAGCCCCCCCAGGTCTCTGGCCACCGTGTACTCCCTAATTTATATGAAGAAAAGAAAAAAAAAACAAAAAAAAAAAAAACCAACAAGTACTCACCTCTCTCCTCGTTCCCCTGTTGCTCCGGTCACTGTCCTCCCGTCCAGCATTCCGCATGCCTCACACAGCAGTCGCACAGGAGTGATGTCAACGCCCAGGCACAGGGGGAGAATGATGGAGCGGCGCGGGCAGCTTGATGCTTTATCATTGCTGTGTACGATGACAGGGGAGGGGGCCAATGTTAGTGGCGATGGCACTGGGTCATATAGCGGCCGCATGGTATGCGACAGAACAGCGAAGCTCCCCTCTCACAGGAAGGAGCTGGCTGCTGATCTGCAGGGCGACCACGGGCCCCTAACCTGCCGGGCCCGATCGCAATGGTGACCTCTGCAACCATGGTTAATCACGCCCCTGGATATACTATATTTCCTATTAGCACCCTTTTGTCTGTAGGGTCCACACCTCCTAACTCAAGTAGTTTGGACTCCAGCTTTTAGTAGCGCGGTAGTACTTATTTGGTTGTCTTTTTTTCCATTATCTGACAGATCTGGACACGGAATCTGTCCTCTACCAACGGCTACTTCCATTTACTTTTTTGCAATATAAAAATAGTATACTGTAATTACTTTTCACAGCGATTGTGGCATTTATTTATTTAGTGCTTGAAAATAACTGGTAGCCACACATAATATTGACACTTTGGGCACAATTTGGCCATTTTCACCTAGGGGGGTGTACTCACTTTTGTTGCCAGTGGTTTAGACATTAATAGCTGTGTGTTGAGTTATTTAGAGGGCACACCAAATTTACACTGTTATACAAGTTGTACGACTACTTTACATTATATCAAAGTGTCCTATCTTCAGTGTTGTCCCATGAAAAGATATAATACAATATTTGCAAAACTGTGAGGGGTGCACTCACTTTGTCACGTACAGTCTTCTAGCCAGGGGGACTGACTGCAGAAGAAAAGCCAAAAGGGACCTCAGTGCTCTGCCCCCTGAATGGACCCCAATGGTCTGATTGCTATGGCATCTCCTAGCTATATGTAACAATGTTTTGTGATGGAAATACGGCAGAAAGTTGATAGGAACACTGAGAAAAAAATACTTAGATTTGATCTGAACATAAAAGCACAATTTTCGGCCCATTACAGACACTTCCAGGCCTTCTTTATACACGTACAATTCACAACACAAGTAATTTTACCCCAGATATCTCTACAGCTCTTCTAAGTAAATTTACATAATACATGAAGAGATACAGGAGCGTCTGCCCACACATTATCTGAGCAGCTCCATGTAATATACAGTGTTATATGAAATCTATGGTAAAATGTACTGTAGCACAATGACTGCATCCTGTCCCTTTAAATCTGCAGATGCATCTGTCACCATGGTAACTGCATTTATAAACAGCCAATAGAACTGCTCAGCTTGAAGAAAAAAATAAAAAGTTTATCCTCAGTTTCTTACACCTCATCTGAGTGTGAAGACAGACACCAGCGATCAGCACGAGATTTCAGGTATAAGACTTAATACAAGATACCGGGCGGCGATACATCCATCATCCGCACTCCAACGAGATACAGGACAGCGATACATCCATCACCCGCACTCACACCAGATACCGGGAGGCGATACATCCATCACCCGCACTCACACCAGATATAGGACAGCGATATATCAATCATCCGCACTCACACGAGATACCGGGCAGCTATACATCAATCACCCGCACTCACACCAGATACCGGGCGGCGATACATCCATCACCCACACTCACACCAGATACCGGGCGGCGATACATCCATCACCCGCACTCACACCAGATACAGGACAGCGATATATCAATCACCCGCACTCACACCAGATACCGGGCGGCTATATATCCATCACCCGCACTCACACCAGATACCGGGCGGCTATACATCCATCATCCGCACTCACACCAGATACCGGGCGGCGATACATCCATCACACACACTCACACCAGATACCGGGCGGCGATACATCCATCACCCACACTCACACCAGATACCGGGTGGCGATACATCCATCACCCACACTCACACCAGATACCGGGTGGCGATACATCCATCACCCGCACTCACACCAGATACAGGACAGCGATATATCCATCATCCGCACTCACACCAGATACTGGGCGGCAATACATCCATCACCCGCACTCACACCAGATACCGAGCGACGATACATCTATCACCCGCACTCACACCAGATACCGAGCGACGATACATCTATCACCCGCACTCACACCAGATACCGAGCGACGATACATCTATCACCCGCACTCACACCAGATAGTGGGCGGCGATATATCAATCATCCGCACTCACACCAGATACCGGGCGGCTATATATCCATCACCCGCACTCACACCAGATACAGGACAGCGATATATCAATCATCCGCACTCACACCAGATACCGGGCGGCTATATATCCATCACCCGCACTCACACCAGATACCGGGCGGCTATACATCCATCACCCGCACTCACACCAGATAGCGGGCGGCTATACATCCATCACCCGCACTCACACTAGATACTGGGCAGCAATACATCCATCACCCGCACTCACACCAGATACCGGGTGGCGATACATCCATCACCCGGACTCACACCAGATACCGAGCAACGATACATCTATCACCCGCACTCACACCAGATACTAGGTGGCGATACATCCATCATCTGCACTCACACCAGGAGGTATCGGCCACCACTTGTCCCATCAGGCAGCCCCTTTAGTGGAATTGATCACATATGTAACAGGAAATATCTTTCCATCTGCCAATCTCGTCCGTCCACAACAGCCCCTGAATATAGAGACAATGTTCTTCAGTGTTTTCAAGAACTATCACCCAAGTCAGAAATATGGATCAAAGTCCCTACAACCTCTGCTCCTCTTTTATAGGATTTTGATACAATTTCAACAAAACGAAGAGGTCAGAAGACGCCATGGATTGGACTGGATCATGTGCCAGCATTGGACCAGGTAGTATCATCAGTCTGTGAGGGCCGACTGTTCCCTAGATTCAGGATTTCCACTTTGAGGCCCTGTGCCGCAGTTTTGCTGCATGAACTGCCGCAGAAAATGTTCATAGCCTAAACTAAGAAGACTGGCCTATTGTATGAAGCCGCTACCATCACCGCTCTTCAAGAAGGAGGTCAGTGAAAAAACTAAGGACAACATTGTTGTTTCTTTTATTATAAGGTTGTTGTGTATGCGGATGTTCCTATTAATCCTTGTAATTTAATCTAGTCTTCCCAACGCCTGGTGCCGACCAGCCCCGAGGCCCAGAAAATATATGCAGTACGGCGAGAAGAACAGCCTGAGCCA
Source organism: Anomaloglossus baeobatrachus (assembly GCF_048569485.1). Classification (NCBI taxonomy): domain Eukaryota; kingdom Metazoa; phylum Chordata; class Amphibia; order Anura; family Aromobatidae; genus Anomaloglossus; species Anomaloglossus baeobatrachus. The sequence goes on from NC_134356.1 coordinate 262,628,827, forward strand.
TCCAGGACAATCGATGTCAGAAAAAAATGAAAAGGGAAGAAGATGAAAGAAAAAAAATCCTGCTGGGACCTCTAGACTGAAACATCAAAAATGGCGGTGGCAATTATAATAAGAACAATAATATGAGCGATAATAAGAAAGTAGTAAAAATATGAAGAAAATAACAGTAGTAATAGGTCGAACAGCAGTTTGATCCAGGGTTCTAGGACTGATAGCCTTTTCCCGAGCTCAAGAAGGAATTTTTCCCCTGTGACAAAAATTGGCTGAACGTGTCCTGGGGTTTTTGCCTTCTTCTGGATCAAAAAGCATTAGTCTTAATTTATTAGGATTTTTTAATACAACAATTTGAACAAAGGTAGAAAAATGATAAAAAAAGAAAATTATAATAACAGATGGACATTTAAAAAAGTAATAGTGCAGTAATAGTAAAAATGGTAGTAATAATCTCAGATGTGACAGTCCCAGTTAGTCAGTGATTTAGTGATAAGTTAGTGTAGGGACCCATCTGAAGAGGTCGCCTTGATGTTGGCAGATGGGCTCACACAATTTGATCAGATTGTGTGCCAAGAACCTCACATGCATTTTTAGAGAAAATATAGTATCTATGTAGAACTCCTGGCAGCTTAACCCCTGTGATACCAATGTGATATGACTGAAAGAATGTGTGATTAGATAGGAATCATAATCAAAAGATAGGAGTGATCCCAGATATTATTTGACCTATCAATAATTCAGTATCAAAGAGATGTCCTTTGGATAACCAATTTCACTATGATGACCATGAGGAAGTCACATTTACAGTTCCACTTACCGGAAACTTGTCGTTGGCTTAAAGACAGGTTTAAGGAAGCTTGCATATGAAATTTACGGCTCATTGCAATATTTCACTAACACTATGGTCAAACTGTGGTCGGCCAGTTGACAACTGGCTAAATGTGCAGGAAATGTGCAGGAAGCTGCTGGTGCCCACAGCAGTTTGTGGTCAAGTTACATGAACATGACTCAGCTGTCACATGCTGGTGACCATTTAAACACAACCTACAAAGTTTTCCTATAAAAAATACACCGGACTCGCTTAATGTTAGGGAAACCTTCCAGGACATTGAAGTGTACGCACTGCTCCTGTGATGCAAGATGCCATGTTGATTCCTTATCATTAACTCGAGTTCCCTCCGATGTGAAAGGATTGCTACAACAAACGGTAATGTTGATGCATATTTCTGTTATTGTATAAGATTCTAAATGCCTATGTACCATTAACTATTCATGTGCTATTAAAATAAATAGTATCTTGCTATAAAGAATATTAGTATTCGTGCCTGATTAGGATATCAGTGAGCGCTTCGTAAGTACGGGCTTTCAGCCCCCTTTTTTAGTAGAATTTAGCAAGACAACCCCTCATATGCCTAAGTCTGCATCTAGGTGGTTAGTCAGAAGAGGGCTCTCTCTACACTCAATGGCTTCCCAGCAAGCAGATTGCAGGTGCTGCTTGATTGCTATGGCTCCCCATGTCTACCAACTTACTCCTCCTATTTGACCCACACAGATACCTAATCAGATACCTGTAAGAGTTCTGCCCACTGCTCTACTGCTGCTAGTTGAACCGCTAATGCCCACCAGCTCTGACACAGCTGCTACTTGCAATGTCATGGAGCCCAGCACCTTATAGTGCAAGTCGGCCGACATCATGCACAGCAGCTGGCACAAGTAGTTTACAACCAATCTCAGAAATGACAGATCAGGGAATTAGTTTACTAGCTCAAGGTCTATAAATTAACTTGATAAATATTATTACGTAAGTCGCCTCCTGTATTTTAGTGATAATTGTCCTGTGTCATATCTACTCTAATAAATTACTAAGTGAAAACTGGATATTACTGTTTTTTGGGGGTCTAGGGAGGGAAGGGGGGGGCGCTGTTGTTTATTTGTTTGAGCGTCTAATACGAATTAACATCTGTACCTCCGTCATTTCTGGGTTCAGTAGAGCTCCAATCAGCTCTGTGACCCGACATGCTCCTAAGGTCATGGCAGCGTGATGAGTTTACATAATCACGCTGCCAGCATCTCTACACAATGCCACTGAGGAGGAGAGGTCGCTGGAGCCAGGAGCAGGTAAGCGCTCCTTGAGCTGAAGATACTGGGAGCTGTGGTTTGGGAACTGTATGGAAAAAAGGGACAGCTTGGGTGGGGTCTGTATGGAAAAGGGGGTTGCACGTGATGGGATCTGTAAAGAAAAGGGAAATCGCATAGGGTGGGTTTGCATGGAAGAGAGGGCCGTATGGAGGGAGCTGTATGGCAAAGGAGGCAGCCTGCGAGTGGGATCTGTATGGCAAAGGGGGTAGCCTGTGGGGTTGGATCTGTATAGAAAAGTCAGAAGCCTGTGAGAAGGGATCTGTATAAATAAGGGGGCAGGCTGCAAGGTGGAATTTGTATGAAAAAGAGGCAGCCTTTGGGTAAATCTGTATGGGAAAAAAAGGGGGCTGCATGGGGTGGGATCTGTATGGAAAAGGGGACAGCCTGTGGGATAAAAATGAATATGTAAAGGCGGCAGCATTGGGTGGGATGAGTATGGAAAAAGGGGCAACCTGCGGGGTGGGATCTGTATGGCAAAGCGGGCAGTCTGCGAGGTGGGATCTGTATGGGAAAAGGGGGCAGCCTGCAGGATGGGATCTGTATAGAAATGGGGGCAGACTGCGTTATAGGATCTGTATGAATAAAGGGGCAGCCTGCGAGGTTGAATTTGTATGGAAAAAGGGCCAACCTGGGAGCAAATCTGTATGGAAAAGGCGGCTGAATGGGGTGGGACCTACATCGAAAAGGGGCAGCCTGTGGGCTGGGATGAGTATGGAAAGATGCAGCATTGGGTGGGATGATTATGGAAAATGGAGCAGCCTGCAGGGTGGAATCTGTATGGCAAAGAAGGTGGCCTACGAGTTGGGGTCTGTTTGGCACAGGGAGCAGCCTGCAGGATGGAATCTGTATGGCAAAGTGGGCAGCCTGTGGGGTGGGATCTGTATTGCAAAGAGGGCAGCCTGCATGTGGAATCTGTATGGTCAAGGGGGCAGCCTGTGGGGCAGCCTACGTGATTGGGTCTGTAAAGAAAAGGGGGCAGTCTGTGCCATCGGATCTGTATGAATAAGAGGGCAGCCTTTGGGGGTGGGATCTGTATGAATAAGGGGGCAGCATACAAGGTGGGATCTGTATGGAAAAATGGGCAACCTTGGGGTAAATCTGTATGGAAAAAAAGGTCTGCATGGGGTGGGATCTACATGAAAAAGGGGCAGCCTGTGGAGTGGGACGAGTATGGAAAAAGGTGCTGCCTACGATGAGAGATCTGTACGGCAAAAGGGGCAGCCTGCGGGATGGGTTCTGTATGGCAAAGGTCGCAGCCTGTGGCATGAGATCTGTATGGCAAAGGGGCTGCCTGTGAAATGGGATCTGTATGGCAAAGCGGGCAGCCTCTAGAGTAGGATCTGTATAGGAAAGGAGTCAGCCCGCGGTGTGGAATTTGTATGGAAAAGGGGGCAGCCTGTGGGGTGGGATCTGTACTGCAAAGGGTGCAGTCTGGAAGGTGAGATCTGTACTGCAATGGTGGCCACCTGGGGGTGGGATCTGTACGGCCAAGGGGGCATACCTATGCTGCAATGCCCTGCACATGAGGTAAGAGACATAGCTAATCAGGAGAACATTAAATTTATATTTGGAGGTATTTGATATTTTTAATACACCTACTACATAGTGGTATAGGATCTTGGAGATTGGAATAGCTTTAATATAAGTTGAAGAGATGAGTTAGGGCCGGGACAAGCTTAGTGGTGAGGTTGGGGAAGAGATGGGGTGAAGTTAAGTGCAGAAGTGGTTAGGTGGGATTTGGAGAGAAGATGAGTAAGTATTTTTCTTTGATGGTGGGGAGGAAGGTTATAGGGGAAAAGCAATGCTCTGCTATACATAGGGGTTATAGTCGAGTAGTAAAAACTTGCCCAATTTGGTGGATCTTTGTTCTGAAATGTGCGGCAGTCTTCTACAGAGATGAAATAGGTTGAAGGGAGCAGTGATGGTCGGAGGGTAGTGATAAAAGTGTTAAATAACTGGGGTTGTGGGATAAAGATGATTTGAGGGTTAAGGAGTAGTCCTCAAATCAGAGCAAACAAGTGTGAGAGTAGGACTGGTTTTGTTTTTTAGTAGGAGGGATGTGAGTTTGAGAAGGAGGGCAGCAAATGAGGTTAGGTCGAGAGAGGCAAGAGGGAAGAGAAGAGATAATTATTTGATTGGAGAGTGATGGGGTATGGAGACAGTGAAGGAAAGTGGAGCAATAACTGTAAGGCTATGTGCCCACGTGTGTGCGCTCTGCACCGCAGCGTAATGTCACTGCATGTTCGCTTCAGAGCGCAGCTGAAAAGCTCCGTTCTGAAACTTTGGTGACAGCAGAAGTCGTGCGCTCTGGATGCTGCCTCTCCCTATAGACAGACTGGGAACAGCATGCAAAGCGTACGAAAGAAGTGACATGTTGCTTTTTAGAACACAGCGATTTGGCAGCATGCAAAATCGCTGTGTTCTAAAACGTATGGTGTCCGCTAGTGTGATGACTATTTTAAAAAATTTGCAAAACGAAAATGGAACCCTTACATTCGAGGAAAAATTGCATTCAAATGACATTAGTATCATCAAATTTGTAAAATACTCAAAAAAGTTCCCCCTCTTTTTCATTTCAAAATTTTCAAAAAAACGATTTTTCGCTCAAACAAGCTCCTTTGGAATCAATTCATCCAAGAAAACGAATCCGACTATCAATATTTCAAGCTCAAGCCAGCACTTTGCAATCGCAAACCACACATGATACTGTCTCTGAATCTTTACCCGAGACTCAAAAGCCAACCTCTTCTTCCACGTCATCTTCTCCTGAACGCACACCGAAATACAAAAGAGCAAGCACTACAACAGCGAGTTTACTGGTACTGAAAAACAACATTTCTACACATAAAGCAAATAAAGTGCTTGCAACATTGCTGAACAAGGTCATGATGTACCCGTTCCAAGTCAGTCGAGTGTCTGGAGACGAATAATCTCAGAAAGACAGAAAATGAAAACCAAAATTTTTGAAAAACTTCAAAGCAAAGATCCCTATTGTCTCCACTTCGATGGTAAAAGAATCCAAAAGGGAAGAGTATCAAGTAGTTCTGCTGAAAAATATCACAACCGAAATCAAACTCTGTATTCTGAAATGTGAGAATGGTTCTGCCACAGCTATTCACAATGACCTACATCAGCTAATTGATGAATACGACGCTTGGGAAAATATTCGCATGATAATCTGCGACACGGCAGCAGTAAATACTGGTCGTTTGAACGGGATTGTAACGCTGATACAGGATGACGTCTTGAGAAAGGGCTTTCAGAAGCCACAATACATTAGCTGTCAACACCATGTACTCGACCTCCTACTGAAGCACGTCATGAATTTCCTTCTTCCAGAGTCAACGAAGAAACCAGAACTCAATTATTTCTTCATTGACAAATTGATAGAAAACTATGCCTCACTTCAGATTGATTACCACCAAGTTGCAACAGATGATGTCAACACAGGCGAGAATCCTGAATGGCGAGATGATTTCAAGTTCTTATATGAACTATGTCAGGCATATCGTCATTACAAAACAACATCACGTTGGCCTCGAATCAGTTGGAAGAAACTCCCAAACCTGCACATGGCAAGATGGAACTCGCGAGCTGTATATGCTGTTATAGCATTTTTTCTGATACCAGAGTGGCGCCGCGTCCTCGATATAGCATGCGACTTCATCTGCTATGAATGGGCAAATGCCTGGTTCCAGTCGCAACACTACAACGAAGCGTCCTTCAATGAACTGTTAACCTCACTCACCAAGACAAAGTGCAAGAAGGCAATTAAGGGTTTGAAGGCGCACTGGTTGGCCGAGGAGTCATTAATTGACATTCCCAGATCTAATCAAAATGCTGAACGTGCTGTAAAACTGATGGAGGAACTACATGCGAAATTGAAAAAAATGTAATTTTTGAATCTAAAATTCATAGGAAAATTTTTTTAAACACTTCTTTTGTACATATTGTACTTATTAAACTGTTTTTTTACCGTATTTGTTAAAAAACAAATAATAAAAGTTGCTTAGTTATTACTATTATCGTTTCAATAATGCAAAATTGCATGTCCTTTTTTGGGGAGAAAAAATCTTTTGCCTTATTACATTTGAATGAAAGGGGGGACTTTTTTAAAAAAACAAAAAAAAGGGAATACTTATTCTTAAATTACCCATAAAAGTTCCTCGATTGCACATGGTTTCATAAAAAAAATTTTTTTGTCATTACACTAGTGTCCGCTATCCCCATCAGGGAAGAAGACCAAGTTCCCCCCTGGTGGTTGAGATAGGAGACAGCAACTCTGTTGTCCGAGAAGACTCGGACGTGCGTACCCTCCAGATGAGGAAGAAGGGTATGCAAAGTCTTCCCGATGGCACCCAATTTCCTGGCGTTCGAGGAGCCCCGACTTTCTAGAGGATTCCAGGCACCCTGCACCGCCCGTCCACGGAGATGGGCCCCCCAACCCAGTGCGCTAGCGTCGGTAGTGATGACATCCGAAAGTGGAAGCGACCAGGGAACCCCAGCAGACAGATTCCGAATTTGCAGCCACCAGCGGAGGGAATAAAGGGTGTGGGAAGAAAGGGTGATGCACGTGTCCAAACACCCTCCCAATAACCGCTGCGCCCTCAACACTTCCTGCTGCAGAACTCGGGTGTGCCACTATGCCCAGGGGACCGCCGGGATACATGCAACCAGGGAGCCCAGCAACGACATGGCCGCACTGAGGCTGAGAACAGAGTTTGAGAGTATCGAGGAGACCCGTGTACTGAGAGACAACACTTTCTCCCGAGGAAGGAGGCAGAGATGAGAACGAGAGTCCAAGGTGAGACCCAAAAAAATCTGCCTTGTGGAGGGTTCCAGTCTGGACTTTTCTAGATTCACAATCCACCCCAATGTCCGCAGGATGGAGAGTACAGCCTGAATCCTGGACCTGCAATATGGCTCGGAGGTCCCTACTATTAAAAAATCGTCCAGGTATGGGATGATGACCATGTGGGCCATCACCTCTGCCAACACCTTTGTAAAGACCCTTGGGGCCATCGCCAACCCGAAGGGAAGTGCCAGGAACTGGAAGTGTCTCAGCACACCCCTGATCTGAAGGGGCACCCTGAGAACCTCTGATGGGAAGCATGAATCGGAATATGGTAATATGCGTCCCGGAGATCCAGAACCGCCATGAAACACCCGGGAAACAGCAGTTTTATGGCAGACTTCACCAACTCCATCTTGAAGTGATGATACACCAAACGTCTGTTGAGATGACGGAGGTTGATAATCGTCCGAAAAGACCCATCGGGCTTTCCTACCAGGAACAGCAGAGAATAAAAACCGGAGCGTTATTCTTCAGCCGGAACTTCAACCAGAACAGATTTTCTGAGGAGGGTTTCCACCTCCTGCTGCAACGCGAGCCGTTTTTCTGTGGACCTGCAGAGCGATGTAATTATTAATGACCCCCGAGGGGGTCGAATGGAATTGTAGTGTAAACCATCATTAATAATCCCAAGAATCCAAGAACTGGACGAGATATTGTGCCATGCAGGGTAGAAGAGGGAGAGTCTACCTCCCACTGGAATAGAGGGATCACCGGGCTGGCTTCTTACCGTCCGTAGGGGGCCTGAACATGAAGCTAGATCTCTTCCTCTTGTTGTCTCTCCACCCCTTCTCGGATGCGGGTTGTTTACCCTTACCGAATCCCTTCCTCCGGAAGGTGCGGTGCCAAATAGATAGGTACCCTCGCAAGGCAGAGCGCATAGCTTCGACTTCGAATCACCCGGCCGCCCTTTAAGCCAAAGCGATAGTCTAGCAGAGTTGGACAATGCCGCCGATTTGGCAGATAACTGGAGGGTATCGGAGGAAGCGTCGGCCAAAAAAGCAGCAGCACCCTTGGCACGAGGGATGTTGGCGAGGATCTGTTCCCACGGGGCCTCTTCCGTAATCTGGTCTTCTAGCTGCTGCAACCAGACCATCAGGGAGCGAGCGACACAGGTATCGGCCACTGCAGGTCAAGCACCCCCGCAGCAGTTTTCCAGGCAGAGCGGAGATCAGTATCTGCCTTCCTATCCAAAGGGACCTTTAAGGAACTCAGGTCCTCAAATGGCAGGGAAGACTGTTTTGCCGTCTTAGCCACCGCCACATCTATTTTAGGGCAATGGTCTCAACAGGAACAATCGGACTCCTGGAAGGGATACTTCTTTTTAAATAGGGACAGAGGGTAAGCCCTTCTCTCCGGCTTCTCCCACTGGTTCGCAATCAGTCGCCGAACCTTCTCATGGAGAGGAAAGGAGCGCTGCCGCATTTGGTCCAGTCCCCTGAACATGAGATCCTCAACTGATTCAGGATCCTTAGTTTCTACCATGCCGACGGTAGCCCTGACTGCTTTACCAGGTGATTGACTTCAGCAGCCGGGAAACAAGGCCTGCCTCCCATATCGTCCCCGGAGGATGAACCTGGAGATGAGGATGAGGAACCGGAAGCAGAGTCTGAGGCCTCTCCCGACTCTCGATCCTGCACCCTGGTCTTACTGGAGGTGCCCGGAATGGGAGGGAGAGAAAACCCCTTCAGGGACTCCCTGACCTCAGCTCTAATGACTTCCTTAAAACTATAAGCAATGTCCGGCGCTTCCTCAGCAACAGTCTTCTGAATACAGAGTTTACATAATTTCTTCCGGTAATCAGAGGGGAGCGGGGAACTACATAGGACACATTCCTTATGCTTAATCTTCTCTGATCGTTTCTAGGTTTGTCCTAAGAATAGAGGAAGCAGAAGAAGGAAAAACCTATTAATGAGAATAGGCAACCCCAAACACTCACCCACAGTAGGCCATACGGTACCGGGTCAGGTGAACGAGCCGGTCTCTTGGGACTCCTGCGCGGAGGTGAGGATCTCTTGTTGTGACGTCCCCCACTGGAGAGACTTCCACCACTTCCACGGTGCTGTGCCTGCTTCTGCGGGCGCTTGTCAGGGAGATCACCCTCCTGGGATCCTTCCCTAAGCTCCTCCATACTGGATCTGGATGGTGAGCACCTTAGAAACGCCTCCAGCATCCCTTTATGCGCTGGAGGCAGAGAAGCGGTGGACAGCGCCATCTTGGAGTCCACCGCGCATGCACAGAGACTTCCTGCATCCGATGACGTCACCACCGGACCCGGAACCTGACCGCCGAGGAATCACTGTGCCGCGCTCCCTGTGCATGGCCAGCCACCGGGCGCCGAGACAGGGGCGCAGGCGGGAGCAGGAGCAGTGAACCCCGCAGGGCCAGCCACCGGGCGCCGAGACAGGGTCACCGGGATATGGAGCGGGATATAGGAGAATCGTTCTCCCCAGACCTCCAGGATGCCTCAGCAGAAAAACACACCCCTGAAACGCCGTTCTTCACTGTGGCAGCACCACAGCTATTCAGGGTCTCCCATCTTGGGACAGGAAACCAAACTGAGGCGAGAGAGAGGAGCCGCCCTTTTATTTCAGTGGTTTCCTGTCCTAAGATGGGCGGACCTATCTCTCTGGTGGCGCTGTCGTGGTGAAGGGAAAAAAGTGCGTCTTATAGTCTGAAAAATACGGTAAATTCGTAAACACAAAGGTTGCTCAAAAACAACCAAGACCAAGTATTATGCTCAATAAATATTTCTTTATTAATATTTCAGAAAACATATCCAAAACAAATATCATAAAATATATAGCTAGTGCTAAAATACAAAATACAGGGGAAAACACAATGTCCACAGTCAAGAGCATAAGACATCAGACCAACATACAAATATCCATTAATAGCAAGTGCATAGTATAAATCTAGACATGAAACCAATCATAATTAATCTGGGAAAAATTGGTAATACATATTGTAATAGGGTAAAAATGTATCTAATACTTGAATGATGAAAAATTAATAAAATTGTATTGAGCTTATAAAAAAATGTTTTTTTTAAATATATTTATATAATTATTATATATTTAAGTGCTACAGTGCTATAAAAATAAATAAATAATAAATATCCTAAAAAAAAGTTTAAATGTGATGAAATATTCAAGTGAAAATATATATATAATCTATACAACACAGAAAAAGGTGCCTCTGTGCCACATACAGTACAGACCAAAAGTTTGGACACAGCTTCTCATCTCTAGACCAACTGTTAAGAGGAGACTTTGTGCAGCAGGCCTTCATGGTAAAATAGCTGATAGGAAACCACTGCTATGGACAGGCAACAAGCAGAAGAGACTTGTTTGGGCTAAAGAACACAAGGAATGGACATTAGACCAGTGGAAATCTGTGCTTTGGTCTGATGAGTCCAAATTTGAGATCTTTGGATGCAACAACCGCGTCTTTGTAGAAAAGGTGAACGGATGGACTCTACATGCCTGGTTCCCACCGTGAAGCAGGGAGGAGGAGGTGTGATGTTGTGGAGGTGCTTTGCTGGTGACACTGTTGGGGATTTATTCAAAATTGAAGGCATACTGAAACAGCATGGGTACCACAGCATCTTGCAGCGGCGTGCTATTCCATCCGATTTGCATTTAGTTGGACCATCATTTATTTTTCAACAGGACAATGACCCCAAACACAACTCCAGGCTGTGTAAGGGTTATTTGACTAAGAAGGAGAGTGATGGGGTGCTACGCCAGATGACCTGGTCTCCACAGTCACCAGACCTGAACCCAATCGAGATGGTTTGGGATGAGCTGGACCGCAGAATGAAGGCAAAAGGGCCAACAAGTGCTAAACATCTCTGGGAACTCCTTCAAGACTGTTGGAAAACCATTTCCGGTGACTACCTCTTGAAGCTCATCAAGAGAATGCCGAGAGTGTGCAAAGCAGTAATCAAAGCAAAAGGTGGCTACTTTGAAGAACCTAGAATAGAAGACATATTTTCAATTGTTCCACACTTTTTTAAATATTTCATTCCACATATTTTAATTCATAGTTTTGATGCCTTCAATGTGAATCTACAATTTTCAGAGTCCTGAAAATAAAGGAAACTCTTTAATGAAGGTGTGTCCAAACTTTTGGTCTGTACTGTATATAAAAAAAAAGTTAAATCAATAAGTTAAATTATTATTACCATATTTATTACGTGTCAAGGTGTAAATATTTAAAACAATGAAAAAATGTGACAATTAAACAAATATAAATAAATATATAAACGCTCAATATTAGTCTACCAACACATGAAGCAGGTAGAAGGGCCTAGTGCAGGGGTGGGGAACCTCCGGCCCGTGGGCCGCATGCGGCCCGCCATGACCTTTTATGCGGCCCCCGGGCACATTCCCGGGGGCTGTAGTGCTGGGGCCGCCAGCCCTTTAAATGACCACATGCACTGTTTGGGAGAATCAATGGGCTCTCCCGCTGTCCAGTAGCGTAATCAGCAGTGTGTGCCCGCCCCTCTGTCCCCTCGTGCTGTGTGTGTGCCCGCCCCTCTGCCCTCCGGAGCGATGTGCCCCCCCCTCTTTCCCCTCGTGCTGTGTGTGCCCGCCCCTCTGCCCTCCGGAGCGATCTGCCCGCTCCTCTTTCTCCTCGTGCGGTGTGCCCGCCCCTCTGCCCTCCGAAGCGATCTGCCCCCTCTATGTCCTGTCGTGTGGTGTGACCGCACCTTTCAACTCCAGAGCGATCTGCCCGGCCCTCTGCCCTCCGGCCTGCACAGTCTCCGGCGCTGTGTGTGCGTGCCTGCACTCTGCTCCCCGTCCAGTACTTTGTGTACCCTCCCCCCAGAGTTGTGTGCAACGATCAGTGCTGTGTCCCTCACCCCATGCTGTCTTATCACCTCAGGTTTGTGGCTCCCCGGTAATGTCAAGGCTCTGCAGGTGCTGTGTGCAGAGCCTTGACATTACTGGGGGGCAGTGCTGTGTGCCCTCCCAATGCTGTGCATCACCCCCAGTGTTGTGTTCCCCCAGTGATGTCTGTGCCCCCCTCACTGATGGCTTTGCCCCCAGCCCCTCTTGCGTTGTGTATGCCCCCCAGCCCCTCTTGCGTTGTGTATGCCCCCCAGCCCCTCTTGTGTTGTTTGCCTTGAGCGTCTCCTGTGACTTATACATCACATTGGAGATGCTGGGGGCATATACATCACAGGAGACACTGGGGACATACACAACACAGGAGGGGCTGTGGGCATTTACATCACAGGAGGGGCTGGGAGCATATATAGCTCCTCATGTGATGTATGTGCCTCCAGTGTCTCCTGTGTTGTGTATATACAGCAGTCCCAGCGTTTCCTTTCTGTGGTGTATACGTCAGTCCCAGCGTTTTCAATGTGATGTATATGCCCCAGCCCCTCCAGTGATGTATGTGCCTTCAGTGACTCCTGTAATGTATATAGAGCAGTCCCAGTGTCTCCTATGTGTTGTGTGTGCCTCCAGCGTCTCCTATGTGTTGTGTGTGCCTCCAGCGTCTCCTATGTGTTGTGTGTGCCTCCAGCGTCTCCTATGTGTTGTGTGTGCCTCCAGCGTCTCCTATGTGTTGTGTGTGCCTCCAGCGTCTCCTATGTGTTGTGTGTGCCTCCAGCGTCTCCTATGTGTTGTGTGTGCCTCCAGCGTCTCCTATGTGTTGTGTGTGCCTCCAGCGTCTCCTATGTGTTGTGTGTGCCTCCAGCGTCTCCTATGTGTTGTGTGTGCCTCCAGCGTCTCCTATGTGTTGTGTGTGCCTCCAGCGTCTCCTATGTGTTGTGTGTGCCTCCAGCGTCTCCTATGTGTTGTGTGTGCCTCCAGCGTCTCCTATGTGTTGTGTGTGCCTCCAGCGTCTCCTATGTGTTGTGTGTGCCTCCAGCGTCTCCTATGTGTTGTGTGTGCCTCCAGCGTCTCCTATGTGTTGTGTGTGCCTCCAGCGTCTCCTATGTGTTGTGTGTGCCTCCAGCGTCTCCTATGTGTTGTGTGTGCCTCCAGCGTCTCCTATGTGTTGTGTGTGCCTCCAGCGTCTCCTATGTGTTGTGTGTGCCTCCAGCGTCTCCTATGTGTTGTGTGTGCCTCCAGCGTCTCCTATGTGTTGTGTGTGCCTCCAGCGTCTCCTATGTGTTGTGTGTGCCTCCAGCGTCTCCTATGTGTTGTGTGTGCCTCCAGCGTCTCCTATGTGTTGTGTGTGCCTCCAGCGTCTCCTATGTGTTGTGTGTGCCTCCAGCGTCTCCTATGTGTTGTGTGTGCCTCCAGCGTCTCCTATGTGTTGTGTGTGCCTCCAGCGTCTCCTATGTGTTGTGTGTGCCTCCAGCGTCTCCTATGTGTTGTGTGTACCTCCAGCGTCTCCTATGTGATGTATATGATTTAGCAAATGTTATCACAAAGAGTTGACTGCGCTTCAGACCGAGACAGAAAAGCAGTTGTAAGAAGAAACATGATTAGTATCATCCAACATCACAGCCGCACCAAAGAGAAGCCGTTCCGGCCCCACAGTAGGGGTGAGTTAATTGTTTGACCAAATACAGCCGGGTAATTTTCACATTGATAATTTTGTGTGGCCCCCGAAGTTGGTAGAAATTTCCAAATGGCCCCCGGCTGAAAAAAAAGGTTCCCCACCCCTGGCCTAGTGCATTCATCAAAACATTTACCCTAATCCAACATCACTACAATCAGTAGTGTGAGCCAGATAAAAGTGCCTAGCCTAGCCCATATATTCCATATTGTATAGCCCATTACATACAGTGTATCCCATGCATTACACAGAGTATAGCCGCTATATCACATACGGTACATTGTACATCCCACACAGTACAGCACAGCCCATATATTACTCAGTGTAGCCCATATATTATACACATTGTACATCCCATACAGTATAGCACATTACAGTGTAGCCCCTGTATTACAGTGTACATCCCATACATTACACATAGTATAGCCCCTATATTACATACAGTGTACATCCCATACAGTGTACATCCCATACAGTGTACATCCCATACAGTGTACATCCCATACATTACACAGTGTAGCCCCTATATTACATACAGTGTACATCCCATACATTACATACAGTGTACATCCCATACATTACACACAGTGTAGCCCCTATATTACATACAGTGTACATCCCATACAGTGTACATCCCATATATTACACACAGTATAGCCCCTATATTACATACAGTGTCCATCCCATACATTTCACACAGTATAGCCCCTATATTACATACAGTGTACATCCCATACATTACACAGTGTAGCCCCTATATTACACAGTGTCCATCCCATACATTACACACAGTGTAGCCCCTATATTACATACAGTGTACATCCCATACAGTGTACATCCCATATATTACACACAGTATAGCCCCTATATTACATACAGTGTCCATCCCATACATTACACACAGTATAGCCCCTATATTACAGAATGTCCATCCCATACATTACACAGTGTAGCCCCTATATTACATACAGTGTACATCCCATATATTACACACAGTATAGCCCCTATATTACATACAGTGTACATCCCATATATTACACACAGTATAGCCCCTATATTACATACAGTGTACATCCCATACATTACATACAGTGTACATCCCATACAGTGTACATCCCATATATTACACAGTATAGCCCCTATATTACAGAGTGTATATCCCATATATTACACACAGTATAGCCCCTATATTACATACAGTGTACATCCCATACATTACACACAGTGTAGCCCCTATATTACAGAATGTCCATCCCATACATTACATACAGTGTAGCCACTGTATTACATACAGTGTCCATCCCATATATTACACACAGTATAGCCCCTATATTACATACAGTGTACAGTCATGGCCAAAAGTTTTGAGAATGCTACAAATATTAATTTTTACAAAGTCTACTGCTTAAGTTTTTCTAATGGCAATTTGCATATACTCCAGAATGTCATAAAAAGTGATCAGCTTAACAGCAATTACTTGCAAAGTCAATATTGGCTAAGAAAATGAACTTTAACCCCCAAAACACATTTCAACAGCATTGCATTCCTGCCTTAAAAAGGAGCAGCTAACATTGTTTTAGTGATTGTTCCATTATCACAGGTGTGGGTGTTTATGAGGACAGGGCTGGCGATCAATCAGTCATGATTAAGTAAGAATGACACCACTGGACACTTTAAAAGGAGGCTAGTGCTTGGTATCATTGTTTCTCTTCAGTTAACCATGGTTATCTCTAAAGAAACACGTGCAGCCATCATTGCTCTGCACAAAAATGGCCTAACAGGGAAGAGTATCGCAGCTACAAAGATTGCACCTCAGTCAACAATCTATCGCATCATCAAGAACTTCAAGGAGAGAGCTTCCATTGTTGCCAAAAAGGCTCCAGGGCGCCCAAGAAGGACCAGCAAACGCCAGGACTATATATCTTAAAACGGTTTCAACTGCAGGATCGGACTACCAGCAGTGCCGAGCTAGCTCAGCAATGGCAGCAGGCTGGGAGGCGGAGACTTGCTCAAGCAAAGCCTGGTTTCAAGGAGGGCAGCAAAGAAGCCACTTCTCTCCAGAAAAAAACATCAGGGACCGACTGATATTCTGCAAAAGGTACAGGGAGTGGACTGCTGAGGACTGGGGTAAAGTCTTTTTCTCAGATGAATCCCCTTTTCGATTGTTTGGGACATCTGGAAAACAGCTTATTAGGAGAAGAAGAGGTAAGCGCTACCACCAGTCTTCTCATGCCAACTGTTAAGCATCCTGAAACGATTCATGTGTGGGGTTGCTTCTGAGCCAAGGGAATCGGCTCACTCACAGTCTTGCCTAAAAACACAGCCATGAATAAAGAATGGTACCAGAATGTCCTCCAAGAGCAACTTCTCCCAACTGTCCAAGAGCAGTTTGGTGCCCAACAATGCCTTTTCCAGCATGATGGAGCACCTTGCCATAAAGCAAAGGTGATCACTAAATGGCTCATGGAACAAAACATAGAGATTTTGGGTCCATGGCCTGGAAACTCCCCAGATCTTAATCCCATTGAGAAATTGTGGGCAATCATCAAGAGACGGGTGGACAAACAAAAACCAACAAATTCTGGCAAAATGCAAGCATTGCTTATACAAGAATGGACAGCTATCAGTCAGGATTTGGTCCAGAAGTTTATTGAGAGCATGCCAGAGAGAATTGCAGAGGTCCTGAAGAAGAAGGAAGGGTCAACACTGCAAACATTGACTTGCTGCATTAACTCATTCTAACTGTCAATATAACCTTTTGGTACTCATAATATGATTGCAATTATATTTCTGTATGTGATGTAAACATCAGACAAACACCATTAAAAACCAGAGGGCAACAGATCATGTGAAAATATAATTTTGGTGTCATTCTCAAAAACGATTGGCCATGACTGTACATCCCATACATTACACACAGTATAGCCCCTATATTACATACCGTGTACATCCCATACATTACACACAGTATAGCCCCTATATTACATACCGTGTACATCCCATACATTACACACAGTATAGCCCCTATATTACAGTGTACATCCCATACATTACACAGTGTAGCCCTTGTATTACATACAGTGTACATCTCATACATTACACACAGTGTGGCCCCTATAGTGCATACAGCGTACATCCCATACATTACACACAGTATAGCCCCTATATTACATACCGTGTACATCCCATACATTACACATAGTATAGCCCCTATATTACATACCGTGTGTTACGGGGGGCTGTCTGATAATAACTGAAAGGAGTATCAGACAGTCAGGGTCCACCGTGCAAAGACTTTGCTGCAGACTATGGCAGAGTGCAATACCTCTGTTAACTCACAGAAGAATATAATAAGTAAGTAAAGCAATTCCTCCCTTACTTGGAGGGTGTGTGGAATGATCTCTGTTAACAATCACAGAGACAAAGGCAATGTGTGCGAAATGGCACCTACCTAGGTCCGCTCTTCTAGTGGTGCAAAAGAGACGAACAGCAGCGTAAGCCGCACAAAGCTCCTACCTCTGTTCGCTCCCCTAGTGTGCGAGGATACGAACAACTGCCAGACGCAGTATAAGGAACGTTACCCTAGCGGCAACGTCCACCTACGAGTAGAATCACAAGGCCCAGCCAGACCATGTGCCTCAGGCACCTGCCTATGTCCGCTCCCCTAAGAGGTAAGGATACGGACAGCAGCCGAAGCTGTAAGGTATAAGAACGCTACCCTGCCGGTAGCGCTCACCTAGCATAGACAGAGGAATGCCTAGAGGAACGCGCACAGAGCGTCTACTCATATGCATGAACCAAGAGGACTGAGCACCATGCGGCGTGTGTCAGGGTCTTATATAGACTCTGTGCCTCATCCAAGATGGAGGACACCAGAGCCAATCCGCTGCCAGAACGACAGGAGTGACGTCATGCTGGCCTATCACCGAGCAAGACGTCACAAGCACATGACCAGCGACCAATCGGCATAGAAGGTGTCAGAGACATGTGACCTCGTGTCAGCGATGATGTCACCCGCACATGTGCAATGGCTCCAAGATTGGACTTAGTCTCCGGCGCTCGCACATGTGCAGTAGCAAGAAATCTGGACATAGTCTCCAGTGCTCGCAGCAACCGTAACAGTACCTCCCCCTCAAGGGCCCCCCTCCCGGCGACGCAGGTAATCGGCAACTAAGTCGGGAGCATGGACAGCCTCCTCAGGCTCCCAAGAGCGATGTTCCGGGCCATAGCCCTCCCAATCTATCAAGAAGAACCTGCGCCCTCTAACCATCTTAGAACCAACTATGGCTCGTACCTCATAGCTAGAGCGAGAGGAATCAGAGGCAGGAGAGTGCACTTCACGAGCGTGAGGTAAAATAGCCGGCTTTAGCAGTGAGACATGGAATTTGTCATGAATCCTAAGATGGACAGGTAACTTCAATTGATAGACTACAGGATTTACCTGTCGAAGAACCTCATAAGGACCCAGGAAGCGAGGAGCAAATTTGACAGAGCTCACTCTAAGTTTCACGTGTTTTACAGAGAGCCACACAAAGTCCCCTGGAGAAAAGACAGGAGCCGGGCGACGAAACCGATCGGACACCGTCTTCATACGGTCCTTAGCTGCTTGGATCGACTCTTGAGTCCGATCCCAAACCTCTCTGGCATTAGTTGCCCAGTCGGCCACAAGAGGAGGCGGTGCAGCAGCGGGAAACGGTACCGGTACCCTAGGGTGTTGCCCATTATTGAGTACGAACGGTGTCTGCCCAGTGGCCTCAGCCAGCGAATTGTTAAGGGCAAATTCTGCCCAGGGTAGGAGGGAGGACCAGTTATCGTGGTTCTCAGCAACAAAGTGTCGAAGGTATATAATCATAGATTGATTGGTACGTTCAACCAAACCATTAGTCTCCGGATGGTATGCCGAAGAGAGATTCAACTCAATTTGCAGAAGGCTACAAAGATCTCGCCAGAAACGGGAAGTAAATTGCGGGCCTCTATCACAAATGATACGATCTGGCATCCCGTGAAGCCTAAAGACATGCTTGAGGAATAGTTTGGCTAGTACCCTGGAAGATGGGATTCTCGATAACGGTACGAGATGAACCATCCGGGAGAAATGGTCCGTAATGACCCACACAAATCTATGTCCCTGTGAACATGGAAGATCACCCACAAAGTCCATGCCTACCACCTCCCATTGTCTATCTGGCACTGGTAAAGGATGCAAGAGCCCAGCCGGTCTCTGCCGTAATGGACGGTTGCGAGCACACGAGTAGCAGGAACCGACATATCTCTTGACGTGGCTGGCTAAGTGTGGCCACCAATACCACCTTTCCAGTAACTCTCGTGTCTGCCTAATACCAAAATGCCCACCCACCTTTGAGGTGTGGGCCCATGACAGTATATCATTCTGTCGATCAGGCGGAACAAAGGTCTTGCCCGGTGGGATTTGGTCTAACGTCACAGGGGAGAGCGTATGAAAAACCCTGGAGGGAAGGATAAGACGAGGTTCGTCAATCTCTTCCTGGGTAGAAAGCATAGAGCGAGACAGGGCGTCTGCCTTGTTATTCTTACTCCCAGACAGATAGTTGATGGAGAAGTGAAAGCGGGAGAAAAACAAGGACCAGCGGGCTTGGCGAGGATTCAGACGCTGAGCGGTTTGTAAGTACGTCAGATTCTTATGGTCTGTATAGACCTGGAAAGGATGTTTCGCTCCTTCCAGCAAGTGACGCCACTCCTCCAAGGCTAATCTCAAGGCGAGCAGTTCCCTATCCCCAATGGTATAGTTTCTCTCTGCCGGTGAAAAGGTTTTAGCAAAGAAGAAACACGGCCTTTTTCTACCTGCACCGTTCTTTTGATACAAGACCGCACCAGCACCCACTGAAGAGGCATCAACCTCTAAGAGGAAGGGCTTATTCTCATCGGGTCTTTGAAGAACGGGAGCAGTTGAAAAGTGTCTTTTTACTGCCTCAAAAGCCTGAGATGTCTCAGTAGACCAGGCTTTGGGATTAGCACCTTTCTTAGTCAAGGCCACCAAAGGGGCCACCAAAGTAGAAAAATGGGGTATGAACTGCCTGTAATAATTTATGAATCCTAAGAAGCGTTGCACCGCCTTCAAGGAATGAGGTTCGGACCATTGCAGGACAGCAGAGAGCTTCGCAGGATCCATAGCCAGACCCTCTTGTGAGATAATGTAACCCAAAAAAGGCAATGAGGACTGCTCGAATACACATTTCTCGAGTTTAGCAAACAATGAGTGCTCCCTTAAACGGGAAAGGACACGAACGACATCCTGACGATGAGTCTCCAGATCAGGAGAAAAAATCAGGATGTCGTCCAGATACACCACTACTGAGGATAACAGTAAATCCCTGAACACATCGTTTACGAAGTCCTGAAATACTGCGGGTGCATTACATAACCCAAAAGGCATGACGAGGTATTCATAGTGACCGTCTCGGGTGTTAAAAGCGGTCTTCCATTCGTCACCCTTTCGAATTCGTACCAAGTTATACGCACCCCGCAGATCCAACTTCGTAAAAACTTGAGCTCCTCTCAGTCTGTCAAAGAGCTCCGAAATTAAAGGTAATGGGTATTTGTTCTTTATTGTGATTGCGTTGAGACCCCTGTAATCTATGCAGGGACGCAAATCACCCTCTTTCTTCCGAACAAAGAAAAACCCAGCTCCCGCGGGAGAGACAGACTTACGAATGAACCCCTTCTCTAAACTCTCTCTTATATAGGTCGACATGGCCTCCGACTCAGGTATCGACAGGGGGTAAACCCTGCCTTTAGGTGGAACCGAACCTGGGATAAGGTCTATGGCACAGTCATACGGCCTATGGGGTGGAAGAACCTCAGCACCCTGTTTGGAGAACACGTCAGCGAAATCCAAATAGGGTGTAGGTATGGGAGAGAGAGAGATCAGTTGATGCAACCGCAACGACCTTAGGTGGTAAGGGAAGACATCGGGACTGACATTTCGAACCCCAACTAATAATGCTGTCAGACTCCCAGTCAATGTGAGGAGCATGAGTCCGAAGCCATGGAAGACCCAGAAGGACGTCGTCTATACCCTCAGGCAAAACAAGAAAAGAAATCTCCTCTATGTGACCCTGAGACAGGGAAAGGCGCAAGGGAACTGTCCTCAATGTAATGGAGTCAGGCAACATAGTTCCATTAACAACACGGACAGGAATAGGCGCCTCTAACATGATAGAGGGAATATTGTGTCCCTTTACAAATCCTGAGGACACAAAAATCCCGTCAGCTCCGGAATCCACAAAAGCCATAATAGGCCATGTATTCTCAGATAACGAGAGCTGACCTGGGATACAACACTTAGAGGGTGCAGAAGACGTCTCTAGTAACCCCCCCTCTAATGGTTACTAGGCCAGGAAGTTTCCCTGACGACTAGGACACTTGTTGGCATAGTGCCCAGCCTGACGACATACGTAACATATAGGAGGACCAGACTTGCGTAGTCTGGAGGACGTATGACCTAACTCCATAGGAGTGGGAGATGTTTCAGATGCTGAGGAAGATGGTAGTGGACCCTCAACAACTGGAATAGCCCGATGCTTAGGGCGTGAGGAAGAGACCTCGAGTCTACGTTCCTTATGGCGTACATCGATCCTCGTTGCTACTGTGATCAAGTCCTCCAGAGAAGCAGGGACCTCACGAGTAGCAAGGGCATCCTTGACATAGCCTGCCAACCCTCTCCAGAAGATAGGAATCAACACCTTCTCTGGCCAATCTAGTTCTGCCACCAGAGTTCTAAAAGCAATGGCATAAGAACTAGTGGATAACGAACCCTGAGATAGATCTAACAGTCTCAGGGCCGCATCATGGGTAACCTGCGGACCCATGAATACCGCCTTAAGAGCATCAAGAAAGTCTAGATGTCTCAGAGTAACCACATCAGAGCGCTCCCATAGGGGAGTCGCCCATTCTAAGGCTTTGTCCTGAAGTAAGGAGATGATAAAGCCTACTCTGGACCTCTCCGTAGAGAAGCGAGAAGAGTTGACCTCTAGGTGTATCTGACACTGACTAATGAAACCACGACATGATCTGGCATCGCCAGAATATCTGTTTGGCAGAGCAAGTCGAGGATCATGTGCAGATGTCACCATGGTCTGAGGTGTATCCTCTATACTCTTGAGCCGTGACTCAAGTACTTGTATGTAACGGTGTAACTGCTGATATTCTGCCATAACTGCCAGACCCTTGGCTCAGTCCTAATGTTACGGGGGGCTGTCTGATAATAACTGAAAGGAGTATCAGACAGTCAGGGTCCACCGTGCAAAGACTTTGCTGCAGACTATGGCAGAGTGCAATACCTCTGTTAACTCACAGAAGAATATAATAAGTAAGTAAAGCAATTCCTCCCTTACTTGGAGGGTGTGTGGAATGATCTCTGTTAACAATCACAGAGACAAAGGCAATGTGTGCGAAATGGCACCTACCTAGGTCCGCTCTTCTAGTGGTGCAAAAGAGACGAACAGCAGCGTAAGCCGCACAAAGCTCCTACCTGCGTTCGCTCCACTAGTGTGCGAGGACACGAACCACTAGATATGGCACCTGCCTAGGTCCGCTCTTCTAGTGGTGCAAAAGAGACGAACAGCAGCGTAAGCCGCACAAAGCTCCTACCTCTGTTCGCTCCCCTAGTGTGCGAGGATACGAACAACTGCCAGACGCAGTATAAGGAACGTTACCCTAGCGGCAACGTCCACCTACGAGTAGAATCACAAGGCCCAGCCAGACCATGTGCCTCAGGCACCTGCCTATGTCCGCTCCCCTAAGAGGTAAGGATACGGACAGCAGCCGAAGCTGTAAGGTATAAGAACGCTACCCTGCCGGTAGCGCTCACCTAGCATAGACAGAGGAATGCCTAGAGGAACGCGCACAGAGCGTCTACTCATATGCATGAACCAAGAGGACTGAGCACCATGCGGCGTGTGTCAGGGTCTTATATAGACTCTGTGCCTCATCCAAGATGGAGGACACCAGAGCCAATCCGCTGCCAGAACGACAGGAGTGACGTCATGCTGGCCTATCACCGAGCAAGACGTCACAAGCACATGACCAGCGACCAATCGGCATAGAAGGTGTCAGAGACATGTGACCTCGTGTCAGCGATGATGTCACCCGCACATGTGCAATGGCTCCAAGATTGGACTTAGTCTCCGGCGCTCGCACATGTGCAGTAGCAAGAAATCTGGACTTAGTCTCCAGCGCTCGCACATGTGCAGTAGCAAGAAATCTGGACATAGTCTCCAGTGCTCGCAGCAACCGTAACACCGTGTACATCCCATACATTACACACAGTATAGCCCCTATATTACATACCGTGTACATCCCATACATTACACACAGTGTGGCTCATGTATCCCATACAGTGTCCATCCCATACATTACACACAGTATAGCCCCTATATTCCATACAGTGTCCATCCCATACATTACACACAGTGTGTCTCATATTTCATACAGTGTACATCCCATACATTACACACAGTATAGCCCCTATATTCCATACAGTGTCCATCCCATACATTACACACAGTGTAGCCCCTATATTCCATACAGTGTACATCCCATACATTACACACAGTATAGCCCCTATATTCCATACAGGGTCATTCCATGTCAAGTGGACCAGTGGTCCCCACTCGACGTTCTCCGATTTTGCTGAAAATTTATAAGGATGTACATGTATGTTTGAAAAGAGGTTCTGTAAATTTTTAGGGCCAGATCTCAAATATATTGGGCACTGTTGACCTATCACTGGAGGGTCCACCAAGCCTGCGGCTTCAGCTAAGAGGATTTTGCAAACTTTGGCACATAGCCATTAGAGTTCTATACTGGCTATGATGCTGAAATTTGGCATACTAGCTCAACTTTTGCTGCTAAACGCGATAAAATTATTACCGGCTATGACAAAACAATATTTCAGCCGCAATTTTGTGTCAAAGTAGCTTGTAAAACGCCTCGCATAAAATTTATGCCAAACTTTGCCCATATATAACTCAAGACCAAAAAACAATCGGAACTGGTGCTTTACCCTGTACAAAAAACATCTTCATGACTTTGCATTGCTGCAATATCACGGTCAAAGCATATGTATTTGTGGAAATATTCACACCCACATATGATGACAAACTTTAAAAAACGAATTTTACCTATTTTTAGGTCAAATTTCCCAAAAAGGGTACCCCTAAAATATATTAATTCTGTTATCATTTGAAAGAGCACATTTTTCTCTACAAGGATCATTGGGGTTTTTTTTTGGAGTCTCTCCATTTAAGAAAAGAAAAATGCCACTGAACATGGTGTTATTTATTAATACAATGAATGCTAACTGCACTGTTCAAACCCTTGCGTTGGTCCATGGTGGTTATACCACAATCAATTCCCTAAGAATTGGTATTATAATCCTATTAAGAATTGTAATAATGCTGTCTTTCGAGAATTGGCAGTCCCATCGCCTAGGAGCCATGGCCGATAGCCGTGCAAGGCAATTCCAGACCACTTACTTAGACTGAACATTATGGCTTGGGATCCAACAAAAGATACCCAATATTAGGCTTGGGATCCTAGGCAAAGACACCCACCCTCAGGCTTTGGAACCTGCGATAAAGAGACCACCCGCGACTTGCCTTGCACGGCTATCGGCCATGGACCAACGCAAGGGTTTGAATAGTGCAGTTAGCATTCATTGCGTATTAATAAATAACACCATGTTCAGTGGCATTTTTCTTTTCTTAAATGGAGAGACTCCAAAAAACCCCCCAATGATCCTTGTAGAGAAAAATGTGTTCTTGCAAATGATAACAGAATTAATATATTTTAGGGGTACCCTTTTTGGGAAATTTGACCTAAAAATAGGTAAAATTCGTTTTTTAAAGTTTTTCATCATATGTGGGTGTGAATATTTCCACAAATACATATGCTTTGACCGTGATATTGCAGCAATGCAAAGTCATGAAGATGTTTGTTGTACAGGGTAAAGCACCAGTTACTATTGGTTTTTGGTCTTGAGTTATATATGGGCAAAGTTTGGCATAAATTTTATGCGAGGCGTTTTGCAAGCTACTTTGACACAAAATTGCGGCCGAAATATTGTTTTGTCATAGCCGTTAATAATTTTATCGCGTTTAGCAGCAAAAGTTGAGCTAGTATGCCAAATTTCAGCATCATAGCCAGTATAGAACTCTAATGGCTATGTGCCAAAGTTTGCAAAATCCTCTTAGCTGAAGCCGCAGCCTTGGGGGGGGCCTCCAGTGAAAGGTCAACAGTCCCCAATATATTTGAGATCTGGCCCTAAAAATTTACAGAACCTCTTTTCAAACATACATGCACATCCTTATACATTTTCAGCAAAGTCGGAGAACGTCGAGTGGGGACGATTTTTAAAACTGGTCCACTTGACACGGAATGATCCTACAGTGTCCATCCCATACATTACGCACAGTGTGGCTCATATATTTCATGTAGTGTACATCCCATACATTACACACAGTATAGCCCCTATATTCCATACAGTGTCCATCCCATACATTACACACAGTGTGGCTCATATATTCCATACAGTGTCCATCCCATACATTACACACAGTATAGCCCCTATATTCCATACAGTGTCCATCCCATACATTACACACAGTGTGGCTCATATATTCCATACAGTGTCCATCCCATACATTACACACAGTATAGCCCCTATATTCCATACAGTGTCCATCCCATACATTACACACAGTATAGCCCCTATATTCCATACAGTGTCCATCCCATACATTACACACAGTGTGGCTCATATATTCCATACAGTGTCCATCCCATACATTACACACAGTGTGGCTCATATATTCCATACAGTGTCCATCCCATACATTACACACAGTGTAGCCCCTATATTCCATACAGTGTCCATCCCATACATTACGCACAGTGTGGCTCATATATTCCATACAGTGTACATCCCATACATTACAGTGTAGCCCCTAGATTACAGTGTACATCCCATACATTACAGTGTGGCTCATATATTCCATACAGTGTATATCCCATACATTACACACAGTATAGCCCCTATATTTCATACAGTGTCCATCCCATACATTACACACAGTGTGGCTCATATATTTCATACAGTGTACATCCCAGACATTACATACAGTGTAGCCCCTAGATTACATACAGTGTACATACCATACATTACAGTGTGGCTCATATATTCCATAGAGTGTACATCCCATACATTACACACAGTATAGCCCCTATATTACATACAGTGTACATCTCATACATTACATACAGTGTAGCCCCTATATTCCATACAGTGTCCATGCCATACATTACACACAGTGTGGCTCATATATTCCATACAGTGTCCATCCCATACATTACACACAGTGTCCATCCCGTACATTACATACAGTGTAGCCCCTAGATTCCATACAGTGTCCATCCCATACATTACACACAGTGTAGCCCCTAGATTACATACAGTGTACATCCCATACATTACAGTGTGGCTCATATATTCCATACAGTGTACATCCCATACATTACAGTGTAGCCCCTAGATTAGTGTACATCCCATACATTACATACAGTGTAGCCCCTAGACTACATACAGTGTCCATCCCATACATTACACACAGTGTAGCCCCTAGATTACATACAGTGTACATCCCATACATTACAGTGTGGCTCATATATTCCATACAGTGTACATCCCATACATTACAGTGTAGCCCCTAGATTACATACAGTGTACATCCCATACATTACAGTGTGGCTCATATATTCCATACAGTGTATATCCCATACATTACACACAGTATAGCCCCTATATTACATAAAGTCTCCATCCCATACATTACATACAGTGTAGCCCCTATATTCCATACAGTGTCCATCCCATACATTACACACAGTGTGGCTCATATATTCCATACAGTGTCCATCCCATACATTACACACAGTGTGGCTCATATATTCCATACAGTGTCCATCCCATACATTACACACAGTGTAGCCCCTATATTCCATACAGTGTCCATCCCATAATTACAACAGTGTGGCTCATATATTTCATACAGTGTCCATCCCATACATTACACACAGTGTGGCTCATATATTTCATACAGTGTACATCCCATACATTACAGTGTAGCCCCTAGATTACATACAGTGTGGCTCATATATTCCATACAGTGTACATCCCATACATTACAGTGTAGCCCCTAAATTACAGTGTACATCCCATACATTACATACAGTGTAGCCCCTAGATTACATACAGTGTACATCCCATAAATTACAGTGTGGCTCATATATTCCATACAGTGTATATCCCATACATTACACACAGTGTGGCTCATATATTTCATACAGTGTACATCCCAGACATTACATACAGTGTAGCCCCTAGATTACAGTGTACATACCATACATTACAGTGTGGCTCATATATTCCATACAGTGTACATCCCATACATTACATACAGTGTAGCCCCTATATTCCATACAGTGTCCATGCCATACATTACACACACTGTGGCTCATATATTCCATACAGTGTCCATCCCATACATTACATACAGTGTAGCCCCTAGATTCCATAGTGTCCATCCCATACATTACACACAGTGTAGCCCCTAGATTACATACAGTGTGCATCCCATACATTACAGTGTGGCTCATATATTCCATACAGTGTACATCCCATACATTACAGTGTAGCCCCTAGATTAGTGTACATCCCATACATTACATACAGTGTAGCCCCTAGATTACATACAGTGTACATCCCATACATTACACACAGTGTGGCTCATATATTCCATACAGTGTCCATCCCATACATTACACACAGTGTGGCTCATATATTCCATACAGTGTCCATCCCATACATTACACACAGTGTGGCTCATATATTCCATACAGTGTCCATCCCATACATTACACACAGTGTGGCTCATATATTCCATACAGTGTCCATCCCATACATTACACACAGTATAGCCCCTATATTCCATACAGTGTCCATCCCATACATTACACACAGTGTGGCTCATATATTCCATACAGTGTACATCCCATACATTACACACAGTGTGGCTCATATATTCCATACAGTGTCCATCCCATACATTACACACAGTGTAGCCCCTATATTACATACAGTGTCCATCCCATACATTACACACAGTGTGGCTCATATATTCCATACAGTGTACATCCCATACATTACACACAGTGTGGCTCATATATTCCATACAGTGTCCATCCCATACATTACACACAGTATAGCCCCTATATTACATACAGTGTCCATCCCATACATTACACACAGTGTGGCTCATATATTCCATACAGTGTATATCCCATACATTACACACAGTATAGCCCCTATATTACATAAAGTCTCCATCCCATACATTACATACAGTGTAGCCCCTATATTCCATACAGTGTCCATCCCATACATTACACACAGTGTGGCTCATATATTCCATACAGTGTCCATCCCATACATTACACACAGTGTGGCTCATATATTCCATACAGTGTCCATCCCATACATTACACACAGTGTAGCCCCTATATTCCATACAGTGTCCATCCCATAATTACAACAGTGTGGCTCATATATTTCATACAGTGTCCATCCCATACATTACACACAGTGTGGCTCATATATTTCATACAGTGTACATCCCATACATTACAGTGTAGCCCCTAGATTACATACAGTGTGGCTCATATATTCCATACAGTGTACATCCCATACATTACAGTGTAGCCCCTAAATTACAGTGTACATCCCATACATTACATACAGTGTAGCCCCTAGATTACATACAGTGTACATCCCATAAATTACAGTGTGGCTCATATATTCCATACAGTGTATATCCCATACATTACACACAGTGTGGCTCATATATTTCATACAGTGTACATCCCAGACATTACATACAGTGTAGCCCCTAGATTACAGTGTACATACCATACATTACAGTGTGGCTCATATATTCCATACAGTGTACATCCCATACATTACATACAGTGTAGCCCCTATATTCCATACAGTGTCCATGCCATACATTACACACACTGTGGCTCATATATTCCATACAGTGTCCATCCCATACATTACATACAGTGTAGCCCCTAGATTCCATAGTGTCCATCCCATACATTACACACAGTGTAGCCCCTAGATTACATACAGTGTGCATCCCATACATTACAGTGTGGCTCATATATTCCATACAGTGTACATCCCATACATTACAGTGTAGCCCCTAGATTAGTGTACATCCCATACATTACATACAGTGTAGCCCCTAGATTACATACAGTGTACATCCCATACATTACACACAGTGTGGCTCATATATTCCATACAGTGTCCATCCCATACATTACACACAGTGTGGCTCATATATTCCATACAGTGTCCATCCCATACATTACACACAGTGTGGCTCATATATTCCATACAGTGTCCATCCCATACATTACACACAGTGTGGCTCATATATTCCATACAGTGTCCATCCCATACATTACACACAGTATAGCCCCTATATTCCATACAGTGTCCATCCCATACATTACACACAGTGTGGCTCATATATTCCATACAGTGTACATCCCATACATTACACACAGTGTGGCTCATATATTCCATACAGTGTCCATCCCATACATTACACACAGTGTAGCCCCTATATTACATACAGTGTCCATCCCATACATTACACACAGTGTGGCTCATATATTCCATACAGTGTACATCCCATACATTACACACAGTGTGGCTCATATATTCCATACAGTGTCCATCCCATACATTACACACAGTATAGCCCCTATATTACATACAGTGTCCATCCCATACATTACACACAGTGTGGCTCATATATTCCATACAGTGTATATCCCATACATTACACACAGTATAGCCCCTATATTACATACAGTGTACATCTCATACATTACATACAGTGTAGCCCCTATATTCCATACAGTGTCCATCCCATACATTCCACACAGTGTACATCCCATACATTACACACAGCGTAGCCCCTATATTCCATACAGTGTACATCCCATACATTACACACAGCATAGCCCCTATATTCCATACAGTGTACATCCCATACATTACACACAGTGTGGCTCATATATTCCATACAGTGTACATCCCATACATTACACACAGTGTAGCCCCTATATTCCATACAGTGTCCATCCCATACATTACGCACAGTATAGCCCCTATATTACATAAAGTGTCCATCCCATACATTACATACAGTGTAGCCCCTATATTCCATACAGTGTCCATACCATACATTACACACAGTGTGGCTCATATATTCCATACAGTGTCCATCCCATACATTACACACAGTGTGGCTCATATATTCCATACAGTGTCCATCCCATACATTACACACAGTATAGCCCCTATATTCCACACAGTGTCCATCCCATACATTACACACAGTATAGCCCCTATATTCCACACAGTGTCCATCCCATACATTACACACAGTGTGGCTCATATATTCCATACAGTGTCCATCCCATACATTACACACAGTGTGGCTCATATATTCCATACAGTGTCCATCCCATACATTACACACAGTGTGGCTCATATATTCCATACAGTGTCCATCCCATACATTACACACAGTGTGGCTCATATATTCCATACAGTGTCCATCCCATACATTACACACAGTGTGGCTCATATATTCCATACAGTGTCCATCCCATACATTACACACAGTGTGGCTCATATATTTCATACAGTGGACATCCCATACATTGCAGTGTAGCCCCTAGATTACATACAGTGTACATCTCATACATTACATACAGTGTAGCCCCTAGATTACATACAGTGTACATCCCATAAATTAGTGTGGCTCATATATTCCATACAGTGTACATCCCATACATTACAGTGTAGCCCCTAGATTAGTGTACATCCCATACATTACATACAGTGTAGCCCCTAGATTACATACAGTGTACATCCCATACATTACAGTGTGGCTCATATATGCCATACAGTGTCCATCCCATACATTACAGTGTAGCCCCTAGATTACATACAGTGTACATCCCATACATTACAGTGTGGCTCATATATTCCATACAGTGTATATCCCATACATTACACACAGTATAGCCCCTATATTACATAAAGTCTCCATCCCATACATTACATACAGTGTAGCCCCTATATTCCATACAGTGTCCATCCCATACATTACATACAGTGTGGCTCATATATTCCATACAGTGTCCATCCCATACATTACACACAGTGTGGCTCATATATTCCATACAGTGTCCATCCCATACATTACACACAGTGTAGCCCCTATATTCCATACAGTGTCCATCCCATAATTACAACAGTGTGGCTCATATATTTCATACAGTGTCCATCCCATACATTACACACAGTGTGGCTCATATATTCCATACAGTGTATATCCCATACATTACACACAGCATAGCCCCTAGATTCCATACAGTGTCCATCCCATACATTACACACAGTGTAGCCCCTATATTCCATACAGTGTACATCCCATACATTACACACAGCATAGCCCCTATATTCCATACAGTGTACATCCCATACATTACACACAGTGTGGCTCATATATTCCATACAGTGTACATCCCATACATTACACACAGTGTGGCTCATATATTCCATACAGTGTCCATCCCATACATTACACACAGTATAGCCCCTATATTACATAAAGTGTCCATCCCATACATTACATACAGTGTAGCCCCTATATTCCATACAGTGTCCATCCCATACATTACACACAGTGTGGCTCATATATTCCATACAGTGTCCATCCCATACATTACACACAGTGTGGCTCATATATTCCATACAGTGTCCATCCCATACATTACACACAGTATAGCCCCTATATTCCACACAGTGTCCATCCCATACATTACACACAGTGTGGCTCATATATTCCATACAGTGTCCATCCCATACATTACACACAGTATAGCCCCTATATTACATACAGTGTCCATCCCATACATTACACACAGTGTGGCTCATATATTCCATACAGTGTACATCCCATACATTACACACAGTGTGGCTCATATATTCCATACAGTGTCCATCCCATACATTACACACAGTGTAGCCCCTATATTACATACAGTGTCCATCCCATACATTACACACAGTGTGGCTCATATATTCCATACAGTGTACATCCCATACATTACACACAGTGTGGCTCATATATTCCATACAGTGTCCATCCCATACATTACACACAGTATAGCCCCTATATTACATACAGTGTCCATCCCATACATTACACACAGTGTGGCTCATATATTCCATACAGTGTCCATCCCATACATTACACACAGTGTGGCTCATATATTCCATACAGTGTCCATCCCATACATTACACACAGTGTGGCTCATATATTCCATACAGTGTCCATCCCATACATTACACACAGTATAGCCCCTATATTCCATACAGTGTCCATCCCATACATTACACACAGTGTGGCTCATATATTCCATACAGTGTCCATCCCATACATTACACACAGTATAGCCCCTATATTACATACAGTGTCCATCCCATACATTACACACAGTGTGGCTCATATATTCCATACAGTGTACATCCCATACATTACAGTGTAGCCCCTAGATTAGTGTACATCCCATACATTACATACAGTGTAGCCCCTAGATTACATACAGTGTACATCCCATACATTACAGTGTGGCTCATATATTCCATACAGTGTCCATCCCATACATTACACACAGTATAGCCCCTATATTACATACAGTGTCCATCCCATACATTACACACAGTGTGGCTCATATATTCCATACAGTGTACATCCCATACATTACACACAGTGTGGCTCATATATTCCATACAGTGTCCATCCCATACATTACACACAGTGTAGCCCCTATATTACATACAGTGTCCATCCCATACATTACACACAGTGTGGCTCATATATTCCATACAGTGTACATCCCATACATTACACACAGTGTGGCTCATATATTCCAGTGTCCATCCCATACATTACACACAGTATAGCCCCTATATTACATACAGTGTCCATCCCATACATTACACACAGTGTGGCTCATATATTCCATACAGTGTCCATCCCATACATTACACACAGTGTGGCTCATATATTCCATACAGTGTCCATCCCATACATTACACACAGTATAGCCCCTATATTCCATACAGTGTCCATCCCATACATTACACACAGTGTGGCTCATATATTCCATACAGTGTCCATCCCATACATTACACACAGTGTGGCTCATATATTCCATACAGTGTATATCCCATACATTACACACAGCATAGCCCCTAGATTCCATACAGTGTCCATCCCATACATTACACACAGTGTAGCCCCTATATTCCATACAGTGTACATCCCATACATTACACACAGCATAGCCCCTATATTCCATACAGTGTACATCCCATACATTACACACAGTGTGGCTCATATATTCCATACAGTGTACATCCCATACATTACACACAGTGTGGCTCATATATTCCATACAGTGTCCATCCCATACATTACACACAGTATAGCCCCTATATTACATAAAGTGTCCATCCCATACATTACATACAGTGTAGCCCCTATATTCCATACAGTGTCCATCCCATACATTACACACAGTGTGGCTCATATATTCCATACAGTGTCCATCCCATACATTACACACAGTGTGGCTCATATATTCCATACAGTGTCCATCCCATACATTACACACAGTATAGCCCCTATATTCCACACAGTGTCCATCCCATACATTACACACAGTGTGGCTCATATATTCCATACAGTGTCCATCCCATACATTACACACAGTATAGCCCCTATATTACATACAGTGTCCATCCCATACATTACACACAGTGTGGCTCATATATTCCATACAGTGTACATCCCATACATTACACACAGTGTGGCTCATATATTCCATACAGTGTCCATCCCATACATTACACACAGTGTAGCCCCTATATTACATACAGTGTCCATCCCATACATTACACACAGTGTGGCTCATATATTCCATACAGTGTACATCCCATACATTACACACAGTGTGGCTCATATATTCCATACAGTGTCCATCCCATACATTACACACAGTATAGCCCCTATATTACATACAGTGTCCATCCCATACATTACACACAGTGTGGCTCATATATTCCATACAGTGTCCATCCCATACATTACACACAGTGTGGCTCATATATTCCATACAGTGTCCATCCCATACATTACACACAGTGTGGCTCATATATTCCATACAGTGTCCATCCCATACATTACACACAGTATAGCCCCTATATTCCATACAGTGTCCATCCCATACATTACACACAGTGTGGCTCATATATTCCATACAGTGTCCATCCCATACATTACACACAGTATAGCCCCTATATTACATACAGTGTCCATCCCATACATTACACACAGTGTGGCTCATATATTCCATACAGTGTACATCCCATACATTACAGTGTAGCCCCTAGATTAGTGTACATCCCATACATTACATACAGTGTAGCCCCTAGATTACATACAGTGTACATCCCATACATTACAGTGTGGCTCATATATTCCATACAGTGTCCATCCCATACATTACACACAGTATAGCCCCTATATTACATACAGTGTCCATCCCATACATTACACACAGTGTGGCTCATATATTCCATACAGTGTACATCCCATACATTACACACAGTGTGGCTCATATATTCCATACAGTGTCCATCCCATACATTACACACAGTGTAGCCCCTATATTACATACAGTGTCCATCCCATACATTACACACAGTGTGGCTCATATATTCCATACAGTGTACATCCCATACATTACACACAGTGTGGCTCATATATTCCATACAGTGTCCATCCCATACATTACACACAGTATAGCCCCTATATTACATACAGTGTCCATCCCATACATTACACACAGTGTGGCTCATATATTCCATACAGTGTCCATCCCATACATTACACACAGTGTGGCTCATATATTCCATACAGTGTCCATCCCATACATTACACACAGTATAGCCCCTATATTCCATACAGTGTCCATCCCATACATTACACACAGTGTGGCTCATATATTCCATACAGTGTCCATCCCATACATTACACACAGTATAGCCCCTATATTACATACAGTGTCCATCCCATACATTAAACACAGTGTGGCTCATATATTCCATACAGTGTCCATCCCATACATTACACACAGTGTGGCTGATATATTCCATACAGTGTCCATCCCATACATTACACACAGTATAGCCCCTATATTCCATACAGTGTCCATCCCATACATTACACACAGTGTGGCTCATATATTCCATACAGTGTCCATCCCATACATTACACACAGTATAGCCCCTATATTACATACAGTGTCCATCCCATACATTAAACACAGTGTGGCTCATATATTCCATACAGTGTCCATCCCATACATTACACACAGTGTGGCTCATATATTCCATACAGTGTCCATCCCATACATTAAACACAGTGTGGCTCATATATTCCATACAGTGTACATCCCATACATTACACACAGTGTGGCTCATATATTCCATACAGTGTCCATCCCATACATTACACACAGTGTGGCTCATATATTCCATACAGTGTCCATCCCATACATTACACACAGTATAGCCCCTATATTCCATACAGTGTCCATCCCATACATTACACACAGTGTGGCTCATATATTCCATACAGTGTCCATCCCATACATTACACACAGTATAGCCCCTATATTCCATACAGTGTCCATCCCATACATTACACACAGTGTGGCTCATATATTCCATACAGTGTCCATCCCATACATTACACACAGTATAGCCCCTATATTACATACAGTGTCCATCCCATACATTAAACACAGTGTGGCTCATATATTCCATACAGTGTCCATCCCATACATTACACACAGTGTGGCTCATATATTCCATACAGTGTCCATCCCATACATTACACACAGTGTGGCTCATATATTTCATACAGTGTCCATCCCATACATTACACACAGTATAGCCCCTATATTACATACAGTGTCCATCCCATACATTACACACAGTGTGGCTCATATATTCCATACAGTGTACATCCCATACATTACACACAGTGTAGCCCCTATATTACATACAGTGTCCATCCCATACATTAAACACAGTGTGGCTCATATATTCCATACAGTGTCCATCCCATACATTACACACAGTGTGGCTCATATATTCCATACAGTGTCCATCCCATACATTACACACAGTGTGGCTCATATATTCCATACAGTGTACATCCCATACATTACACACAGTGTGGCTCATATATTCCATACAGTGTCCATCCCATACATTACACACAGTGTGGCTCATATATTCCATACAGTGTCCATCCCATACATTACACACAGTGTGGCTCATATATTCCATACAGTGTCCATCCCATACATTACACACAGTGTAGCCCCTATATTACATACAGTGTCCATCCCATACATTACACACAGTGTAGCCCCTATATTACATACAGTGTCCATCCCATACATTACACACAGTGTGGCTCATATATTCCATACAGTGTCCATCCCATACATTACACACAGTGTGGCTCATATATTCCATACAGTGTACATCCCATACATTAAACACAGTGTGGCTCATATATTCCATACAGTGTCCATCCCATACATTACACACAGTGTGGCTCATATATTCCATACAGTGTCCATCCCATACATTACACACAGTGTGGCTCATATATTCCATACAGTGTCCATCCCATACATTACACACAGTGTGGCTCATATATTCCATACAGTGTACATCCCATACATTACACACAGTGTGGCTCATATATTCCATACAGTGTACATCCCATACATTACACACAGTGTGGCTCATATATTCCATACAGTGTCCATCCCATACATTACACACAGTGTGGCTCATATATTCCATACAGTGTCCATCCCATACATTACACACAGTGTAGCCCCTATATTACATACAGTGTCCATCCCATACATTACACACAGTGTAGCCCCTATATTACATACAGTGTCCATCCCATACATTACACACAGTGTGGCTCATATATTCCATACAGTGTCCATCCCATACATTACACACAGTGTGGCTCATATATTCCATACAGTGTACATCCCATACATTAAACACAGTGTGGCTCATATATTCCATACAGTGTCCATCCCATACATTACACACAGTGTGGCTCATATATTCCATACAGTGTCCATCCCATACATTACACACAGTGTAGCCCCTATATTACATACAGTGTCCATCCCATACATTACACACAGTGTAGCCCCTATATTACATACAGTGTCCATCCCATACATTACACACAGTGTGGCTCATATATTCCATACAGTGTCCATCCCATACATTACACACAGTGTGGCTCATATATTCCATACAGTGTACATCCCATACATTAAACACAGTGTGGCTCATATATTCCATACAGTGTCCATCCCATACATTACACACAGTGTGGCTCATATATTCCATACAGTGTCCATCCCATACATTACACACAGTGTGGCTCATATATTCCATACAGTGTACATCCCATACATTAAACACAGTGTGGCTCATATATTCCATACAGTGTCCATCCCATACATTAAACACAGTGTGGCTCATATATTCCATACAGTGTCCATCCCATACATTACACACAGTGTGGCTCATATATTCCATACAGTGTCCATCCCATACATTACACACAGTGTGGCTCATATATTTCATACAGTGTCCATCCCATACATTACACACAGTATAGCCCCTATATTCCATACAGTGTCCATCCCATACATTACACACAGTGTGGCTCATATATTCCATACAGTGTCCATCCCATACATTACACACAGTGTGGCTCATATATTTCATACAGTGTCCATCCCATACATTACACACAGTATAGCCCCTATATTCCATACAGTGTCCATCCCATACATTACACACAGTGTGGCTCATATATTCCATACAGTGTCCATCCCATACATTACACACAGTATAGCCCCTATATTACATACAGTGTCCATCCCATACATTAAACACAGTGTGGCTCATATATTCCATACAGTGTCCATCCCATACATTACACACAGTGTGGCTCATATATTCCATACAGTGTCCATCCCATACATTAAACACAGTGTGGCTCATATATTCCATACAGTGTACATCCCATACATTACACACAGTGTGGCTCATATATTCCATACAGTGTCCATCCCATACATTACACACAGTGTGGCTCATATATTCCATACAGTGTCCATCCCATACATTACACACAGTATAGCCCCTATATTCCATACAGTGTCCATCCCATACATTACACACAGTGTGGCTCATATATTCCATACAGTGTCCATCCCATACATTACACACAGTATAGCCCCTATATTACATACAGTGTCCATCCCATACATTAAACACAGTGTGGCTCATATATTCCATACAGTGTCCATCCCATACATTACACACAGTGTGGCTGATATATTCCATACAGTGTCCATCCCATACATTACACACAGTATAGCCCCTATATTCCATACAGTGTCCATCCCATACATTACACACAGTGTGGCTCATATATTCCATACAGTGTCCATCCCATACATTACACACAGTATAGCCCCTATATTACATACAGTGTCCATCCCATACATTAAACACAGTGTGGCTCATATATTCCATACAGTGTCCATCCCATACATTACACACAGTGTGGCTCATATATTCCATACAGTGTCCATCCCATACATTACACACAGTGTGGCTCATATATTTCATACAGTGTCCATCCCATACATTACACACAGTATAGCCCCTATATTACATACAGTGTCCATCCCATACATTACACACAGTGTGGCTCATATATTCCATACAGTGTACATCCCATACATTACACACAGTGTAGCCCCTATATTACATACAGTGTCCATCCCATACATTAAACACAGTGTGGCTCATATATTCCATACAGTGTCCATCCCATACATTACACACAGTGTGGCTCATATATTCCATACAGTGTCCATCCCATACATTACACACAGTGTGGCTCATATATTCCATACAGTGTACATCCCATACATTACACACAGTGTGGCTCATATATTCCATACAGTGTCCATCCCATACATTACACACAGTGTGGCTCATATATTCCATACAGTGTCCATCCCATACATTACACACAGTGTAGCCCCTATATTACATACAGTGTCCATCCCATACATTACACACAGTGTAGCCCCTATATTACATACAGTGTCCATCCCATACATTACACACAGTGTGGCTCATATATTCCATACAGTGTCCATCCCATACATTACACACAGTGTGGCTCATATATTCCATACAGTGTACATCCCATACATTAAACACAGTGTGGCTCATATATTCCATACAGTGTCCATCCCATACATTACACACAGTGTGGCTCATATATTCCATACAGTGTCCATCCCATACATTACACACAGTGTGGCTCATATATTCCATACAGTGTCCATCCCATACATTACACACAGTGTGGCTCATATATTCCATACAGTGTACATCCCATACATTACACACAGTGTGGCTCATATATTCCATACAGTGTACATCCCATACATTACACACAGTGTGGCTCATATATTCCATACAGTGTCCATCCCATACATTACACACAGTGTGGCTCATATATTCCATACAGTGTCCATCCCATACATTACACACAGTGTAGCCCCTATATTACATACAGTGTCCATCCCATACATTACACACAGTGTAGCCCCTATATTACATACAGTGTCCATCCCATACATTACACACAGTGTGGCTCATATATTCCATACAGTGTCCATCCCATACATTACACACAGTGTGGCTCATATATTCCATACAGTGTACATCCCATACATTAAACACAGTGTGGCTCATATATTCCATACAGTGTCCATCCCATACATTACACACAGTGTGGCTCATATATTCCATACAGTGTCCATCCCATACATTACACACAGTGTAGCCCCTATATTACATACAGTGTCCATCCCATACATTACACACAGTGTAGCCCCTATATTACATACAGTGTCCATCCCATACATTACACACAGTGTGGCTCATATATTCCATACAGTGTCCATCCCATACATTACACACAGTGTGGCTCATATATTCCATACAGTGTACATCCCATACATTAAACACAGTGTGGCTCATATATTCCATACAGTGTCCATCCCATACATTACACACAGTGTGGCTCATATATTCCATACAGTGTCCATCCCATACATTACACACAGTGTGGCTCATATATTCCATACAGTGTCCATCCCATACATTACACACAGTGTGGCTCATATATTCCATACAGTGTCCATCCCATACATTACACACAGTATGCAGGGGCCGCGGTGCAGGCGCTGCCAGCCAAGGTCACACAGGGCACAGGACGCCCCTTGCAGCCATCTCTTACCTCCCACTTGTCCTGTGCTGCTTCGGCCAGAAATCCCCCCCAGAACAGAGCAGCGGAGAGTCCGGCAGATCCCGAGCGCAGCCCTGCACCGGCTCAGCACCGAGGCCGCCATGATGTGAGGGGGCGGGAGAAGCGGAAGACTGGAGGAGGAGCATCCGGCCCCGGAGAGGTCACGTCTCCGCTCAGCAGCTCTACTACAGTGAGTGATCAGCCCGCCCGCAGACACGGAGGAGACCACCTGCTCTGGGAGAAGGGAGAGAAGCAATGGTTTCTATGGCACAGCAACACCATACGCCGCTCGTGGTACCATAGTTACCCACACCTCCCCACCAGGGGCGTACATAGAAATCAGGGGGCCCCATAGCAGAAGTTCTAATTGGGGCCCCACTTCCAAAAATTATATATATTCAGTTAAAGTCATCGAGAGCATATCACACAACTTTGAAGCCCTTACAAACTATTTTCCTCCTATTGAGACCCTGGATTTCCCCTTTCATTGCACCCAGAAGGTATGATGCCAAGAAAAGAGTCTCACACGCTGCACAATACCCCCACAGTGAATTCCTCCACAGTACCCTCCACACGCACAGTATGATGACCCTACTGTCCCCCCTTCAACTACTCCAACACAATATGATCCCCAACTGTGACCCCCCACACCTCTCCACACTGTATAAAGAACCCTACATACAGTATACTGTACCTACATAAAGTATAATGGTCCCCACAAGCCCTCCATATTAGTATAATGACCCTGCATAGTCCTCCATGCATTATACTGCCCCCCGCATAGTACGCCAAGCATTAAAATGCAACCCGCATAGTACTCCATCCATTATAATGCACCCCGCATAGTCCTCCATGCATTATAATGCACCCCGCATAGTCCTCCATGCATTATAACGCACCGCGCATAGTCCTCCATGCATTATAATGCACCCCGCATAGTCCTCCATGCATTATAACGCACCGCGCATAGTCCTCCATGCATTATAATGCACCCCGCATAGTCCTCCATGCATTATAACGCACCGCGCATAGTCCTCCATGCATTATTGTCGGAATGGGGCATACATGTTACTGGGGGGGGTAGCATTCACATTATCATTCCAGTCATACTTGGACGGAGCCCAAACACTCCAGCCTTAGGCCGGTTTCACATTTGCATTGTCTTGACGCAAACGGAATCCATTACTAATATAGCACAGTTCATTTATTTACAGTGTAAGCGCGACACCATGTGGACACATGCAGGTAGTGCATGAAGCATGCTGTCGCGCTACCACTGTAAATAAATGAACTGTACTACATTAGTAACGGATTCCGTTTGCGTCAAAACAACGCAAATATGAAACTGGCCTCACCTGGACGGAGCCGATACACTCCAGCCATACCTGGACGGAGCCGATACACTCCAGCCATACCTGGACGGAGCCGATACACTCCAGCCATACCTGGACGGAGCCCATACACTCCAGCCATACCTGGACGGAGCCCATACACTCCAGCCATACCTGGACGGAGCCCATACACTCCAGCCATAACTGGACGGAGCCCATACACTCCAGCCGTACCTGGACGGAGCCCATACACTCCAGCCGTACCTGGACGGAGCCCATACACTCCAGCCACACCTGGACGGAGCCCATACACTCCAGCCACACCTGGACGGAGCCCATACACTCCAGCCACACCTGGACGGAGCCCATACACTCCAGTCATACCTAGACGGAGCCCATACACTCCAGCCATACCTGGACGGAGCCCATACACTCCAGCCATACCTGGACGGAGCCCATACACTCCAGCCATACCTGGACGGAGCCCATACACTCCAGCCATACCTGGACGGAGCCCATACACTCCAGCCATACCTGGACGGAGCCCATACACTCCAGCCATACCTGGACGGAGCCCATACACTCCAGCCATACCTGGACGGAGCCCATACACTCCAGCCATACCTGGACGGAGCCCATACACTCCAGCCATACCTGGACGGAGCCCATACACTCCAGCCATACCTGGACGGAGCCCATACACTCCAGCCATACCTGGACGGAGCCCATACACTCCAGCCGTAACTGGACGGAGCCCATACACTCCAGCCGTACCTGGACGGAGCCCATACACTCCAGCCGTACCTGGACGGAGCCCATACACTCCAGCCGTACCTGGACGGAGCCCATACACTCCAGCCATACCTGGACAGAGCCCATACACT
The DNA here is from genome assembly GCF_048569485.1 of Anomaloglossus baeobatrachus. Taxonomy (NCBI): domain Eukaryota; kingdom Metazoa; phylum Chordata; class Amphibia; order Anura; family Aromobatidae; genus Anomaloglossus; species Anomaloglossus baeobatrachus. The sequence goes on from NC_134356.1 coordinate 262,671,252, forward strand.
CCAGCCATACCTAGACGGAGCCCATACACTCCAGCCATACCTGGACCGAGCCCATACACTCCAGCCATACCTGGACGGAGCCCATACACTCCAGCCATACCTGGACGGAGCCCATACACTCCAGCCATACCTGAACGGAGCCCATACACTTCAGCCATACCTGGACGGAGCCCATACTATTCAGCCATACCTGGACGGAGCCCATACACTCTAGCATCTACCTTCCCATAAGTAGATTTAAACCATCGCCGGCCCAGGGCAGTACTCCTGTTTTGTGACTGTGCCTGCCTGAGTCCCTGCTGAGTGTCGACACCGTGCAGTGCCGCCCACGAGCAGTAGTAACCACCAATGGCTGCCTCTTGCTTGTCTGCCACCAAAGCTCCACTCTCTGTCTGGAAAGCTGCGGCAGTCAAGGGGAATGTTGTGTGCATATATATTCAGCCAGAGAGCGGAGCTCCTCCTAGCACTCTGTACAGGCCGGCGCTATGACACAGTGTGACACTCAGCCTGAGATTAAAGTGAAAGTGGGCAGCCGCCGCGGGCCCCCCCAGCTCATGGGGCCTCATAGCAGTGGCGTGGCCTGACTCTATTGACGGTACACCACTGGAATACGGAACTCCTGGGGTTATGATTGGTGGTCAGATAGGGTCCAAATCCGTATGCAATAGAAAGAAAATCTGGCACTAAGAATTGAAAGAAAACATCCCTTTAATTCGGTTGACAATGTAGTAGTGTACAAAACATTTGACGTTTCGGTCTAGGTGCCTTTTTTCAAATATACACTGAAAATATAACAACAAAAGATATAAAATAATCATAGCCAATGAAATTGTGACGCCCCTGGACTCGTCAGGTCGTCACAGGGTTCTGCACGCTCTTTATCTCTTAGAGCAGGACTCAGCCCCCCATGGTTCTGGGTTCCTAACCTATAGTACTACCTCCATCACCATCCAAATCCCAACCACACCTCACATCACACCCTGTCAGACACACCAGTGGGCTGCTGAGCTGGAATAGGGCCGCCCACCTAGGGGTCAGGAAGACTGGTGGGAGGGAAGTAGTAGAGAACAGTGGTAGCCCTCGGGAAGTGAGGAGCTGGGGAGTGTGTGGCTCCCTGGGAGCGAGAGGTTGGGTCGCAGACAGTGGTCTGGGACTGGAGGAGTCGGAGTCCTGGTCGCAGGGTATTGAGGCTGGGTGCCTAGACCCGGTCTTGGAGGACGGGAGGCATCTGAGTCTAATAACCGGTCCGGGACCAAAAGCACGGCGGGGTACTGCACCCTAGGTCGGGGAGTAGTTTCAGGCAGAGGATAGTGACTTTATGGACTGTCCCCAAGAAGATCAGGTGCACTAGGGAAATAGGGTTTTCCAACCCAAGCAGCCCACAGAAATCCCAAGTGTAAGCTCTTGAGAGCACAGCTCCACTACCAAAAAGTAGGGAGCAGGACCCAGACAGCTTTACACCAACGGGCCACCAAAACACTTCAAATTTGTGCACAGAGGCAGGCTCTGGACCACCCGGCAGTACTATAGGGAACGGATACCCGGACGGGCTCCCCCAAGAGGGCAGCGGCACCCAGAGACTTGGTTTACCTTTTTGTCAGAGTCTGCTTTGCGGTCGCATCATCAACGACACTGCCTGAGTGAGTACATGGTCCTCCCTTGCTTCCAATCCGCACCACGCTCCCGAACACTACCATCCAGAGTCCTGGGCCCTCCCCTACCCGTGGAGGGAAACATCATCTGGCTGCCCCCACTCCATCTCCCCTGGGTACTCCCATCGGCAGCGGTGGTACTCCCCTTACCGCGAACCACGGGTGGCGTCACAAACTCTTATAGGCTCACTCACATTTGCATATAACTTGGACGAGTGCTGCCTGATGTTTTATTGGATAACACTCGCTCCAATGTTATATTACGCAGCAGTGCCGACCAGCGTTATTTTCCTTATGCCAATTTGGCATGAGAATAAAATACTCACTGCATGCTGTGATTGGCAGCTTACATTGGACGGCGTACACCCATACAAGTCTAGGGGTGTGTGCAAAACATCAGACTCCAGTGACGTCATCTGAGTGCAGTTTGATATATGCCGAGACCAATGGAGAAATTATTATCACCATCTTCATCGCACCTGTGATCTGATTCCCGCATGTGACAGAATCGGAGCTCAGTGAATAACACTCAACTCACGTTTGCAGCAGAGTTTGACCCTAGTGTCATTTACATATAGCATTCGATTCTCTTGTATGAGAGAACGTACACCAGTGTGAGCGAGCCCTAAAATATATTATATTAATGCAGTAATAATGTCTTCTAAATGGCTCCTAAAGTAATAATGTCCCCCAAAAGCCACCATAGACTAATAATGTATGCTGCTCAACCTAGGTTCTTCATTTACTTGTGTTCCCTATCATGTAATAATGTAAAAGTGGTTATTCGGTCTATAATGAAAACTCTGCAGTCACTCTGTGTGCCACTCTATGTGACTGCAGACTTGTGAATCCTCCAGCGCATGTGTTGTACACTGCGAGGATTTGTCAGTGTCAGGGTTGGGAACTATGAACAACTATGCAATATGCACAATCTCAGCCAGGACCCGACTACTGAATGCAAGCATTCTCAGTGCAAGTGTAGTCCCCTATAGACAGTATAGGCCATCACATAGCTCCATACATAAAGTATGAGTGCACATATAGCCCCTTATAAACAGTGTACCGCCCTGAGAGGGGCCCGGCCGCTTCCTCCGCTTGCTCGGGCCGAGCCGCTCGAGGTCCGGGCTCGGGTTTGTCGGTGGCACGAGCGCCTCCGGACCGGGGGCCACGTCACTCTTGTTAAAGGGGAAGTAGGCGGTGGGAGGATGGTGGTCGGGTAACGGGTCGTGACGCCACCCACGGGTCGTGGTGACGGGGGAAGCACCACCGCTGCGGCTGAGGTAATGGCGGGCTCGTCCTGGATCGGTGTTGCGGCCGCAGCCGAGATGTTAGCCCCTCCGTAGGTAGGGGTGGTGTGTCCCGGGGCCCGGTGGAGGACTGTAAGGGTTGGTGGTCGTTGTAGTCGGGGTGCAGGGCGCCGTGCTGCGGTGTAGTGTGTCGTGCCCGGATGGCACTGGTGTACTCACGATTAATACACAATGAGTCACTGGTAAACCAAAGTTCGGTAGTGGTCGGTCCCCGCGGCCGGCTGCTGTTGTCCCCTGTGGGGTTGATGGTGGCCCCTTTTCCTGTGCAACTCTGAATGTTTGTGTTTCGGCCCCCCCTGCCTGAGCAGTGGGAGCCCGCTCCCCGGCGTTGAGCTGCCGGAGGAGCCCTCGGTTGCCTGCAGGCGCTGGCCCGTCGGGTGTTTGGCCCTTGGCGGTGGCGCTCACCCGTCTCGGTGGGCTTTTGCCTTCTTTCGGGACTTTGGTTGTGGATGAACCCCTGAGGTCCGGCCAGCAATCAGTCAATTTGCCTATACTCAGTGGCTTCTAAGCTAGGACGAGGTCTGAGTACCCTTCTTCTGTTTGGTACTCCGGTACACGTTTGGCTCCCCGGTTTGGGACCGGCGAGCTCCAACCCAAGCCCGGTCCGTACGGTTACGCCGGTTGCTGTACCGGTACTCCTGCAGACGGCCACCACCGCCTGCCTGACGTTTTCCAAGGGGCCCAGGCTCCAACCTGGGTCCCTGACAGTCTCTCTCCTCTTTCACCTCCTGTCACTGTCAACTCCCAACTCTGTCTCTAAACTGTTCTGTTTTAACTTCCTGCCCCAGGACAGTAGTCTCCTTAGTCTCCTCGGTGGGCGTGTCTTTCTGCCTGACTCCGCCCACCTGGTGTGCTCTACTTGCCCTGGGGGAGGCATCAGGTCTCCCTATCGGGTGACATGTGTGTGACCTCACAGGGGTTGGGGGTGTGTGTGTATGTGTCTGATGTATTTACCTGGGACCCCTGGGGTCCAGGGTGTCACAACAGCATGAGCCCCCACATAGCCTACTATACAAATTAGGAACCCCCACATAGCTTATTATATATAGCATGCACCAACACACATCCTCCTATATACAGTGTGAGCCCCCACATAGCCTCCTATATACAGCATGAATCCCACACATCCTCCTATATACAGCATGAACCCTGAAACATCCTCCTATAGACAGTATGCACTCCCACATAGTCTCCTATATACAGCATGAGCCGCCAAACATCCTCTGATATACAGTATGCATCCCCACATAGTCTCCTATATACAGCAGAAGCCCCCACACATCCCCTTATATTCAGTATAAGCCCCCACACATCCTCCTATATAGGTGTTCCCACATAGTCTCCTATACAAAGCATGAACCCCAAACATCCGCCTATATACAGCATTCACCCTCACATAGTCTCCTATATATAGCAGGAGCCCCATACATCCCCTATATTCAGAATGAGTCCCTATATACAGTCATATGAAAAAGTTTGGGCACCCCTATTAATGTTAACCTTTTTTCTTTATAACAATTGAATCAATACATTACACCAGCAATATGTGTATAAAATTCCAAATTCAATTACAGAATATTATATTAATAAAGCCAATAACTTACATATAAATATTAGAACAAAGATACAATTCACGCAGGAAACATCAAAACAATCAAAAGATATAAATGTATCACCCCAGTTCCATGTTACCTAGAAGGCAAAATAACGTAACGACGACCTGATAGGCCAGGGCGTCACAAAGGTCTGGAGGCCTCTCGTTTAAAGGGGGTACTGTCACGGTTGTCTCCTTGTTTTTGGAGACTGACTTAGTGGCAGTTTGCAAATTGGAGCCCCTTATCTCTATCCAGGGCTCTGAATTTAAATGTAATTTTCTTTCCTTTGGCACTCTCCTGCAGTTAAGCTCAGCTGCATCTGCTCTGTAGTCACACCTGTGCCGCCCCCGTGCCAGCAGCCTGCCGCTGCTCGGATCCGGACCTTCCGGTGGGTGGCTCGAGGGTCTCCGGACCCGGGAGTCTCGCGGACACTCCGAATGAAAAGGGATGGGGGCTGGTGGATGTAGGACGTATATGTACGGGCTGAGCCGTATTAAGTTTGTGACGCCACCCACGGTGTGTGGTGAGGTTGGACACCACCGCTGCAGTTACGGGGCACCTGGGGGAGATGTTATGCAGCAAGTTGTTCACCCCTCCATGGGCAGGGATGGTGGCCCCGGGACCCGTTGGGGGCTTTGGTGCAGGGAGATGGGCGACCGCAGGGTGCTGGTGTACTCACTATTAAGGAAACACACGAGTCTCTGGTAAACCAAGGTGATGGTGGTCGGTGCCCGCAGCCGTCTGCTTTCTGGTTCCCCCACCCGGCTGGTGGTCTCTGTCTTTCTCCTGCACCTTTTTAGAACGGTGGACTGCCTGTGCTTGCAACTTCAGAACTCCGCTCCCGGCTGGATGTGGCCTAAGGAGCCCTTGCCCGCAGGCGCTGGCCCGTGGGATCTTTGAGCCCTGGCGATGGCCTTCTATCCCCCTCGGTGGGCTGTTGTCTTCTAATAGGGACTTTGGGTGGGACAGGACCTCTAGGCCTGGCCTCAATCGGTTAAGTAACCGGTTCCAGTCGCTTCTGGTTCCAGCTTCAGGGTCCGTGTCCCCCCCTGTGTGCTCCAGTTTCCGAGTCGGTTCCCCGGGTCTGTACTGGCGGGCTACAACCCTGTCCCGGTCCACCTCGGTTCCACCGAGCCGTCTTCCCGGCTCCTGCAGACAGAGACCGCCATCTGCCTCCTAGCCAGTGGCACCAGGGCTCCTACCCTGGCGCTGTTCAATTTGGGGGTATTTGCCTCTGCTGGAGCTGGGCACAGCTCCAGCCCACACTCCTCTCCAACTTGAACTCTAACACTTCACTGTTTACTTTCCCGCCCCGGGCTGTCTAGACTCCTCGGTGGGCATCTTCCAACCGCCTGGTTTCGCCCCCTGGTGTGTCCATCTAGCCCTGAGGGGGGTGACTAGGGTTTAAAGGTCGGCTGCTGTCACCTGTGAGGGAAGGTGTTGTGCATGGGCCTATTTGTGACTACCTGGCCCGGCCAGGGCGTCACACACACACCCTTGTGCTTAAATAGCCAGGTCTTTAATAGCAAGCTTTGCGAACTATACAAACCTTTTTATATGAAAGCTGGCTTGGAGGAAGGAAGCTGCTATGGATTGTCCAGAAGTTGTATCTGCTCCATTTTTGGTTCTTTACTCGCTGTTTGTTTCTTATACCCTATTATCTATTTAGTGCAGCAGTGGGTCTAGTAAACCTCACCCGCCACTCACTAATCAGGGCCTCTATAGGGTTTCTCAGGGACCCAGGGTGCTGCTCGGTGACAAATGCGGAGACTGTATAGGGACTGGTTAGGAGTTGTCCATCTACCCTCTCACTAGTATCAGGTCCCACTGTTGTTTCTGTATTCCTCCTTGTCTGTGGTATTTTTTCGTTGTGCTTTAGACTTCGGTTGGTCTGAACACGCTCGATGTGTGACACTGTGTTTGGGGGCTATTATAAAGTATGTAAGCCCAGTATACTGCATGGAAAGCTGTTTGGGGGCACACTTGGGGGATCATACTGTGTTGGGGTCACCATACTTTGCTGGATAGATGAGGAGGGGTACAGTAAGGTCAATATACTGGGTGTGTGGAGAAATTCACTGTGGGGGTATCAGTGTTTGAGGGGCATTTTTGTTGGAATCATATTATATAATTTATTTATTTTTTTTCTTGGGGGAGGGGTGTTTGGGGAATTTCTGCTATGGGGCCCCATGATTTCTTTGTAACTCCCCGCAGATGAGACTCTTTTTATTAGATGCCGAATTAGCAGTCATGTCTGGTTCTAGTTCTGGAGTATTGAGCAATTGTCCCTGTGTAGGTGAAGTGCAGGCAAATAAAACATACAACACAATATATTATCTGTCATTTTTTTCTTATTTTATTGGAATAGCAATAAGCAACATTGTAATGAAAATATTACCGGCCCTTTAGTAAATTACTTAAGGGTCACAGTGACTCTCAGGTCCGGCCCTGATGGAGACCACAGAACTTGCTGCGGACATTGTGGACCTGATGAAAGCCATTGGACCCAAAGATCCAGAGGAAGGCGAACAAACCCCCCGGAGAGTTCTACCTCGGGGGGGGGGGAAAATTCCTTCCTGACCCCATTTCTGGCGATCGGATATTTCCCTGGATCTCGTCTGTCCTGCTGCATATTGCTGTATAACTGTATGTCAGGGGTGGATATAGGCAGGAGAGGCCCCTTTGCCAGAACATGATAGAGGCTCTCTGTGCAGTCCAATATCTCCTCATAAAGCATGATTCCATCAGCTTTGGAGGTGGTAATGCATAGCTCCTCTCCCAGTGGTGTACTGCTAACGGCAGCAGCTCATGCCACCGCTATGGGGCCCATGAGTCAGGGTGGCCTGGTGCCCGCCCCCCACCTCCCCACAGGTCCCCCGCCGAGGATGGCACTTTCAATTGTATAGGTCCCAGCTGCCCGACCAGTTTAGCCCTGCCGGGTCCCAGCTGCCCGACCAGTTTGGCCCTGCCGGGTCCCAGCTGCCCGACCAGTTTGGCCCTGCCGGGTCCCAGCTGCCCCACCAGTTTGGCCCTGCCATGTCCCAGCTGCCCCACCAGTTTGGTCCTGCCATGTCCCAGCTGCCCCACCAGTTTGGTCCTGCCATGTCCCAGCTGCCCCACCAGTTTGGTCCTGCCATGTCCAGGCTGCCCCACCAGTTTGGCCCTGCCGGGTCCCAGCTGCCCCACCAGTTTGGCCCTGCCATGTCCCAGCTACCCAACCAGTTTGGCCCTGCTGGGTCCCAGCTGCCCCAACCAGTTTGGCCCTGCCGGGTCCCAACTGCCCCACCAGTTTGGCCCTGCCGGGTCCCAGCTGCCCCACCAATTTGGCCCTGCCTGGTCCCAGCTGCCCAACCAGTTTGGCCCTGCCGGGTCCCAGCTGCCCCACCAGTTTGGCCCTGCCGGGTACCAGCTGCCTCACCAGTTTGGCCCTGCCGGGTCCCAGCTGCCCCGCCAGTTTGGCCCTGCCGGGTCCCAGCTGCCCCGCCAGTTTGGCCCTGCCGGGTCCCAGCTGCCCCACCAGTTTGGCCTTGCCGCGTTCCAGCTGTCACACCAGTTTGGCCCTGCCATGTCCCAGCTGCCCCAACCAGTTTGGCCCTGCCGGGTCCCAGCTGCCCCAACCAGTTTGGCCCTGCCAGGTCCCAGCTGCCTCAACCAGTTTGGCTCTGCCGGGTCCCAGCTGCCAAACCAGTTTGGCCCTGCCGGGTCCCAGTTGCCCCACCAGTTTGGCCCTGCTAGGTCCCAGCTGCTCAACCAATTTGGCCCTGCCGGGTCCCAGCTGCCCCACCAGTTTGGCCCTGCCGGGTCTCAGCTGCCCATCCAGGCTGAGAGACGAGATACTTACCTCGTCTTGTCACCTTCGTAACGTCAGGGTCTAAAAACATAAAAAGATTCTGGTTTAGAACTTTGTACATTCTATTGTAATTGTGATGTCATGGAATGTTGGTGATGTCATGTGACCTGTGATGTCATCAGAATGGTCACTGCTGTTATGCATCAAGTTTACAACATCAAGGAAGATTTAATAAATAGGTAAAACACCTGCCTCATTTTAAAATCATGAGACACACATTTACAGGGACCCTTGCCTTGTATTTTAATACATATTATCTAGTTCCCTTTGTACTAATGGAAAACTCCGGACTCCTTATTGGTGCTCCTGACCACAGTAAACGACAACTCCCAGGTCACCCACTGATTCCACAGGAAGAAAAGAGATGATACCAGAGACTAATAGCATTTGCAACTCAATTTCTGTTCCAAAATTCTATCATTTGTCCACGTAAAATGGCAAAACTACCCAAAAATGGAGCCACGTGAAGTTGTCTCCACCCGTGTCTGTGTGTATATTGAGGTGTGTATAATGTATATTTATATATATATATATATATATATATATATATATATATATATATATATATATACTGTGTTTTTCCAAAAATAAGACCTCCCCCAAAAATAAGCCCTAGCAGGGATTTTCAGCATCTTCGGAGAAAGGATTAAATATAAGCCCTCACCCGAAAATAAGCCCTAGTCGCGGATCAATAATTAAGTGTCCGTGCAGCTAAAAAACATACAGATACTGCAGGACACTTCATTATAGACAGCGGCACCCGGCAATTACACTCACCCGACACTGAGCGGCAGGACCTTCAATGATCACACACCCGCACTCATCAGCTCACACACACACACACACACACACACACACAATCAGATCTCACACACACACCAGATCTCACACACACACCAGATCTCACGCACACACACAGTCAGATTGCACACACAGTCAGATTGCACACATAATCAGATTGCACACATAATCAGATTGCACACATAATCAGATTGCACACATAATCAGATTGCACACATAATCAGATTGCACACATAATCAGATTGCACACATAATCAGATTGCACACATAATCAGATTGCACACATAATCAGATTGCACACATAATCAGATTGCACACATAATCAGATCGCACACATAATCAGATCGCACACACAAACATCGGATCACACGCAAACATCAAATCACACACACAAACATCGGATCGCACACACATCGGATGGCATACACACTCATCCATACACACCTCATCAAGCGACACCGATCTCTTCTCACCGGGAGAATCCTGAGAGGCAGTGCAGTGCAGCGCGACAAACAGGACCTGCGGCCGGACACGTGACTTGCTCTCATTCCCTGCTGTAGTAAGTGCTGGATGTGATGTGATGTATGTATGTGTGTGTGTGATCTGCTGTGTGTGTCTGCAATCGGCTATGTGTGTCTGCGTTCGGCTGTGTGTATCTGTGATCGGCTGTGTGTGCCTGTGATCGGATGTGTGTATCTGTGATCGGCTGTGTGTGCCTGTGTCGCGGGCGGAGGAGGGGACGATGCGCTCTCTCACTGCTCGGGTTCGGCTGCCGCTGCTGCTGCGGCTGCTGCTGCTCGGTGGTGGCTCGAGCGGTGGGCCGGATCCCGGAGACTCGAGCGGCGTTCCTCGCCCGTGAGTGAAAAGGGGATTTTGATTGTGGGGGTTTTGATTATTGTCCGTGATGCCACCCACGGTTGTGGTGATATTGGTGACACCACCGCTGCTCTGGACGGGGATCCCGGGAGCGGTGACAGGGAGCAGCTTTGTTGTTAGTTCTCCCCTCCGTGGGTAGGGGGTTGGTTGTCCCGGAGCCCGGTGATGGGGTAGGGATGAATGGCAGGCGGGTTACGGGGCCTGGTGAGGTGCAGGGTCGCAGGCGCAGCGCGGTGCTGCACGGCACGGTGGTACTCACTCAGCCAATGATGAGGACACAGTTCTCGGTAAAACACACGGCTGGATGGACGGGCCCCACAGACGGCTGCGGTGTTGTTTTCTCCCGGCAGGTTGATGGTGACTGCCTTTCCCTGCACCTAGATACGGTAGATGGTTCCAATGGGTTCCCACCGGTAACCCGCTCCCCGGCTTGGATATAGGCCGGAGGAGCCCCTTTTGCCCGCAGGCGCTGGCCCTGAGAAACGGTTGCCTTGGCGGTGGCGGTGTCTCCCTCACTTGGTTGGACTGTTGCCTTCTGTCGGGACTTGGCTGTTGGGAAACCCAGGAGGTTCCCTTCACTAACTAATTTGGCAAATTCACGGCGACTCCTAGCCTTGCCGGGGTCCGTAAGCCCCTGCCAGATGGTGCTGGCTTCTCTTCGCGTACCGGTCCGGTACCGCCGGGCCACCGCCCGTCCACGGGCCTTACGGTAGACTCCAATCGGCCACTCCTGCATTCGGTCACCACCGTCTGCCAACCTTGCTGATCTGTCCGGGCCACACACCCGGACCAACTTCAGGCTGCTCTTTTACTACTTTCCTCCTTCCACTTTCACTTCTCCAACTGTCCTCACTCCTCTCCAAAACGAATCTGTTTACTTTTCCCGCCTCCAGGACTGTGAACTCCTCGGTGGGCGGGACCAACCGCCTGGCCCACCCCCTGGTGTGGATATCAGCCCCTGGAGGAAGGCAACAAGGGTTTTGTTTTTGACTTCGGTGTGCCTGCTGGGAGTGTGGGGTGTGTGGGTGTTGTTCTCTGTGGCCCCTGGCTTGTCCAGGGCGCCACATTCCCCCTTAGTTAAATGCAGACCGTCCGCGGGCTGCCCGTCCATCACCGGTTTTATTTTCACAAACTGGAAAAGATAGAAAAACGGTAACACACATACAATTATAATAACTTCTTCCACTCTCTCCCACCCAAGCAACCTGGCCCTGATGCTGCCCCTAAGCAAACAGGCAGCACCCCTTGACCCCAGTCCTGCACAAGTTGCCCCAGCGGGTTCTGTCCTTTTCAGGGGACCCACGTCCATGGGGAACCCCTGAAACCCCCAGAGGATCGCCACCGGTTCCGGTGGTGGCTGGGCCCCAGCCTGCTCCACTGCAGGCCCTTCCTCCAATCTGCCTCTCCGGAGGCGGTAACGGTGGAAGCCACAACAAACATATTTACATGCCACTAGTTTGTGGTTGCCCTGCTAGTTCTCGGGCCTGTTCATAAGGAGTTCCTTATGTAAAATGGTGACGGGGGTCCCAACGGGGACCAGTTGCCGGCAACGACCGGTTTCAAGCAGACTGACAATCAGGTGCAAATCAGATGACTTTATCGGTAGATTATTCACTTATCATTCATTTTCAAACTTTTCAAACTGCACTTTTAACACACAATGTCCCCCCCCCTCTAAATAGTAGTTTCCCTGTACCTAAATGGGGGTCTACCTAGGTTGGGGGCGAGTGGACCTCCGGGGTCCGGTGTCAGTGGTGACAGGCAGCGGGGGAGAGGGAACAATCAGTTCCTCTTCCCTGTTATCGTGTGGGGCAGGCGGAGGCATAGGGGAGCTGGGCACAGGTTCATCCCTGGGCACTGGCACTGGCTCACGGTTGACCGTCTCCATCACTTCTTCATCCACGGGTTGTGGGAACAGTATCACTGGAAGAATCACCGCGCTGTTCTGTGTAGGCCAGTCCGCTGGGAAGTCACCCATCATGGTGTGGATTACCTCTTTTGCCTCTTCCGCTGGTGGAGGAACCGGAACTTCAGCCGCTGCCCTCAATGCTGGTGGGCACCTCTTTAGATGGTCCCGGGAAACCGTGGCCAAAGTGCCACGTCACGACTGATCTGGTAGGCCTTCCCATCTTCCCATCCTGTGGGCTGTATGACGTATGGGGTTTGTTCCCATTGATCATCCAGCTTGTGGGTCCTCCTCTTCCGCTTCAGCACTACATCTCCAGGCTGGAAAGGGCCAGCAGACGCCCTCTGGTTGAAGCGCTGCTCCTGCTGTTCCCGACTCCGACTCAAGTTCTTCTCAACATATTATATTCCTGAATCTGTCGGTATTGCACCCTCCGCCGAGTTTCCCATTCAGCTGTCGAAGGGAGTGCTTCTGGGGCTTCCAATCCCATGTCCAGATCCACCGGTAGCCGGCCGGGGCGAGCCCTCATCAGGTATGCTGGGGTGCACTTCGTTGAGCTGGAAGGAATATTGTTGTACATATCGACCAAGTCAGGTAGCTTCTCCGGCCACAGGTTCTGCTCTTCTAGCGGCAACGTCTTGAGGAGGCCCAGGACCAAGTGGTTCATCTTCTCACACATGCCGTTGGTCTGGGCATGGTAAGGCGTGGTCCAGATCTTCTTGCAGCCGTACAACTGACAAAACTCATGGAACACCTCCGCTTCAAAGGCTGGGCCTTGGTCAGTAAGCACCTTCTCTGGGTATCCATGTGGTCGACAGAAATAAGCCTGGAACGCTCTAGCGGCGGTACGGCCAGTTAGGTCTTTGACTGGGACAACCACCATGAACCTTGAATAGTGGTCTACTATGGTTAGAGCGTAGGTGTACCCACTTCGGCTGGGGGTGAGCTTTACATGGTCCAGGGCGACCAGCTCCAGCGGTTGATGTGTAACGATCGGGTGTAGGGGCGCCTTCTGGCTGGCCTCGTCCTTCCTTCTCAGTGTGCAAGGGCCGCACTCTCGACACCAGGCCTCTACAGACTCCCGCATCCCGCTCCAATAGAACCGCTCTCTCAACAGCATTTCCAACTTCTTCCATCCGAAGTGTCCGGCACCATCATGGTACGCTTGTAGAACGGTGGGCACATTAGCTTGGGGAATCACCAACTGGCGGATTTTCACATGAGTCTTCGAGTTAATCAGCTCACGGTACAACTTCCCCTGGTGTAGATACAGCCGGGTCCGTTCTTGCCACAGGCGTTGGGCTTCAGCTGGGGCGGCAGGGTCTATACCAGCAGCGCCTTGCTCCACCAGGATCTTGACTAGGCGGACAGCGGGCGCCTGGTTCTGAGCTTCCTGCCACTCCTGACTGGGCAGCGGGTCCAGGTTCACCCGTTGTTGGTGGACATGCACCTTCTCAGTTGGTGGCTGGTGGAATGCAGGCAACTCGATCTCTTCGAGGTCGTCGTCCTCGCACCCTTCTTCCGACAAGTGGGGCATCCGAGAGAGTGCATCAGCATTAACGTTGGCACGACCGGCCCTGTATTTGATGGTGAAATCGTAGTTGGCTAGCCGGGCCACCCACCGCTGTTCCAACGCGCCCAACTTGGCCGTGTCCAGGTGGGTCAGCGGATTGTTATCCGTGAAAGCGGTGAACTTTGCTGCGGCCAGGTATTTGCGGGACCACTCGGTGATAGCCCACACCAGCGCCAGGAGCTCGAGCTTGAAAGAGCTGTAGTTCTCAGGATTCCTTTCAGTCGGTCGGAGCTTTCGGCTAGCATAAGCAATCACTTTTTCCTTCCCGTCTTGGACCTGGGATAAGACTGCCCCTAAGCCCACATTGATGGCATCGGTGTAGAGGATGAACGGGTGGCTGTAATCAGGATACGCTAGGATCTCCTCTCCGGTCAAGGCCGCTTTCAGCTGGCGGAAGGATTCCTCATGCCTCTCTTCCCACACCAGTGGGGCTCCGAGGGGTCTACCACCTTTGGTCTGTCCCACGAGGAGGTCTTGCATGGGGGCAGCCATCTTCGTGTACCCCTTGATGAAGCGACGGTAGTACCCCACCAGACCCAGAAACTGCCTTACTTCCCTCACTGTGGTTGGTCTCGGCCAGTCTTGGATGGCAGTGATCTTCTTGGGGTCGGGGGCGACACCTTCTGCACCCACCACATGCCCCAGGTACTGCACTCTGGGTTTCAGCAGATGACACTTGGAGGGCTTCAACTTCATCCCGTATTTGGCAAGGGACGCGAACACCTCGGCCAGGTGCTCCAGGTGGGCTTCATATGTCTGGGAGTACACAATCACATCATCCAGGTATAACAGGACGGTCTCGAAATTTAGATGCCCCAGACAGCATTCCATCAGCCGTTGGAAGGTTCCAGGGGCGTTGCACAGCCCGAACAGCATACTATTGAATTCACAGAGCCCCATTGGGGTGGTGAAGGCAGTTTTCTCCCGGTCCTCGGGTGCCACGGCCACTTGCCAGTACCCGCTGGTGAGGTCAAGGGTAGAGAAGTAGTTTGCGGTTCTCAGTGCGGCCAAGGACTCTTCAATACGGGGCAGTGGGTAAGCATCTTTATACGTTATCTGATTAATCTTCCGGTAATCCACACACATCCGCATGGTGCCGTCCTTCTTCTTAACCAGTACCAACGGGGCGGCCCAGGGACTACAGCTGTCCCTGATAACCCCTGCCTCCCTCATGTTCCTCAACATGTCCTTGGCACATTGATAGTGTGCAGGGGGAATAGGCCTGTACCTCTCTTTGATAGGGGGGTGTTCACCGGTGGGGATACGGTGTTGGACCCCTTTAATCTGCCCAAAGTCTAGGGGATGTTTGCTAAAAACTTGCTCATACTACCGTACCACCTTGTATACCCCTTCTTTGTGATGTGTAGGGGTATCGTCAGTGCCTACATGTAACTGTCGGTGCCTCTCATCTAACTCCCCTTGGGGCGGGCGAGTGCTGGCAGTCGGTGGTGAGGTTGGGGGAACTGCCTCGCGGATGGTGTGGGGATCCAGAGTGAGCAACTTGGCAAGTGTAGCATACCGGGGAAGCCTGACTTCTTCCTCCCCACAGTTGAGCACCCTCACAGGCACTCTCCCCTTCTTTACATCTACCACCCCTCGGGTGGCCATTACTGTGGGCCAGTGCTCGGAGGGCATGGGCTCTATCATGGCAGGGTAGTCACGCCCCTGGGGCCCTACTGCTGCCCTACACCAAATCATCATCTCGCTCCTAGGGGGCACAATCAACGGGGCAACATCCATCACTCTCACCCCACCAATCTCTCCTCCTGTCGAGTTCACATGCTGGCGGTACATCAAGGCTCGGATCTCACGCTGCACAGCTCTCTGTCGGCTCCCTGCCGCCGTGGCGGCCAGCTGCTGCAGTAGGGTCAGCACATCACTCATACAGTGCTCCATCACATTAGTTTCTAGCACTATCTTCAGGTTATGATCACTGGGTTCATTCATTATCACAATCATACCCTGGTGTTGCAGTTCAGCTCGTCCCACAGTCATGGCCACTTGCTTGTATCCCACTTGGGTCAATGGGAGTCCATCAGCAGCAATCAGTGTTATACTGGCATCTGGGGGAGCCAGCTCATCTTTTCCCCAGTACCGTTGATACAGTGTGTATGGTATAGTGGTTACCTGTGATCCAGTGTCCAGGAGAGCCATCACTGGTATGCCGTCCACAGCCACAGGGATGATAGGCCGGGCCCCGATGTACCGGTCCCGCCAGTCTAGGGGGCCATGGGGTTCTACTCCTGAGGATTGGCCCGTGGCCCCAGGGGTTGCTCGTTTAACGGACACCGTCGGGAGTAGTGGCCGGGTTTGCTGCACCTGTAACAGATTGGGGGCCCGTTCCGTGAGCCATTGGCCCTTCTCCGCTGCATCCAGGGGACGTCCTCCGGGCTGTCGGCGAGCTGCATCTCCACTGGTGCCTGGGATCTGGTTGGAGGCTGGAGTGCGGCGAGAATCTTAGCAAGGTCCCCATCCATGCGGCGAACTCGAGCAGCGAGCTCTTCCATCGTCCCACTTGGGGCTGCAGGCACTGGAGGTGCCGGTGGGGTAGGAGCCACTACAACGGGAGCAGTCTCAACTGGCCACGGGGTTGGCTCAGGAGCTTCCGATGCGGGGGGTTGCAGAGCTTTGTTGGCCCGTTCCTTTAATATGGCAAAGTCCACGTCAGGGTGTTCTAGGGCCCACAGCCGAAGCTGCTTACGGTCCTCTGAGGACCTCATCCCCTGCACAAACTGCTCACTTAACATCTTGTTACTGTCCACACTGCTGATGGTGTCCACCCGCTTCAGTGTGCGGAGTGCGGTTTGCAGGCGCAGAGCATAGTCCCGAATGCTATCTGCGGGCTGTTGTCGGCATTGATAGAACTGCATCCGCAACTCTGCCTCGGTACAGGTCTCAAATGCAGTCTGCAGCTTTTCAAATATGGTGGCTAAAGAGGACCGGTCCCCCTCGGCCCAGGTCTCCGCCTCTTGCTCAGCCGCGCCGGTTAGCTGCCCCAGCACTAGCGCTGCACGTTGCTTATCAGTCAGGGGGTACAGTTCTAGCAGCGGACTTAGTTTTTTCCGGAAAACCTGCAAGGCATCAGGTTTCCCATCGTACTGCAGTAGCCAGGCAGCTCCGGGCACATAGGGCAAAGAGAACGGCATCACCTGAGCGAGAGCTGGGGCCGCGGCGCCCCCCGCCAACACGGCCGGGACCTGGGCAGGCCCATTTCAATTTACTGGTGCTCCCGCGGCTGCGTCCGCCGCTCCTCCAGCGGCTTCGTCGGGCGCAGACATCTTGTTTCCGTCCCCCTTAGCCTCTTTCCGGCTCCTCCTCTATCGGGGCGGGGTTTAGGCCTTCGCGCCTTCACTACTCGAGGAGACGCTCGAGCGGGAACTCTTCGCGCCCAAGATGGCGGCTTTTAAAATTTTCCGGCCGGACACCTCCGGTGGTCACACAAGGCGCACCTCCACCAGTCGGTAGAACGGTAGGATCCTGTTCGTGACGCCAAGTTGTCGCGGGCGGAGGAGGGGACGCTGCGCTCTCCCACTGCTCGGGTCCGGCTGCCGCTGCTGCTGCGGCTGCTGCTGCTCGGTGGTGGCTCGAGCGGTGGGCCGGATCCCAGGGACTCGAGCGGCGTTCCTCGCCCGTGAGTGAAAAGGGGATTTTGATTGTGGGGGTTTTGATTATTGTCCGTGACGCCACCCACGGTTGTGGTGATATTGGTGACACCACCGCTGCTCTGGACGGGGATCCCGGGAGCGGTGACAGGGAGCAGCTTTGTTGTTAGTTCTCCCCTCCGTGGGTAGGGGGTTGGTTGTCCCGGAGCCCGGTGATGGGGTAGGGATGAATGGCAGGCGGGTTACGGGGCCTGGTGAGGTGCAGGGTCGCGGGGGCAGCGCTGTGCCGCACGGCACGGTGGTACTCACTCAGCCAATGATGAGGACACAGTTCTCGGTAAAACACACGGCTGGATGGACGGGCCCCACAGACGGCTGCGGTGTTGTTTTCTCCCGGCAGGTTGATGGTGACTGCCTTTCCCTGCACCTAGATACGGTAGATGGTTCCAATGGGTTCCCACCGGTAACCCGCTCCCCGGCTTGGATATAGGCCGGAGGAGCCCCTTTTGCCCGCAGGCGCTGGCCCTGAGAAACGGTTGCCTTGGCGGTGGCGGTGTCTCCCTCACTTGGTTGGACTGTTGCCTTCTGTCGGGACTTGGCTGTTGGGAAACCCAGGAGGTTCCCTTCACTAACGAATTTGGCAAATTCACGGCGACTCCTAGCCTTGCCGGGGTCCGTAAGCCCCTGCCAGATGGTGCTGGCTTCTCTTTGCGTACCGGTCCGGTACCGCCGGGCCACCGCCCGTCCACGGTCCTTACGGTAGACTCCAATTGGCCACTCCTGCAGACGGTCACCAACGTCTGCCAACCTTGCTGATCTGTCCAGGCCACACACCCGGACCAACTTCAGGCTGCTCTTTTACTACTTTCCTCCTTCCACTTTCACTTCTCCAACTGTCCTCACTCCTCTCCAAAACTAATCTGTTTACTTTTCCCGCCTCCAGGACTGTGAACTCCTCGGTGGGCGGGACCAACCGCCTGGCCCACCCCCTGGTGTGGACATCAGCCCCTGGAGGAAGGCAACAAGGGTTTTGTGTTTAACTTCGGTGTGCCTGCTGGGAGTGTGGGGTGTGTGGGTGTTGTTCTCTGTGGCCCCTGGCTTGTCCAGGGCGCCACACCTGCAATCGGATGTTTGTATCTGTGATCGGCTGTGTGTGCTTGCGATCGGATGTGTGTATCTGTGATGGCTGTGTGTGTGATCTGCTGTGTGTGATCTGCTGTGTATATCTGCGATCTGCTGTGTGTGTGTCTGTGATCGGCTGTGTGTATCTGTGATCGGCTGTGTGTATCTGTGATCGGCGGTGTGTATCTGTGATCGGCGGTGTGTATCTGTGATCGGCTGTGTGTGTCTGTGATCGGCTGTGTATGCCTGTGATCGGCTGTGTATGCCTGTGATCTGATGTGTGTGCCTGCGATCTGCTGTGTGTGCCTGCGATCTGCTGTGTGTGCCTGCGATCTGCTGGGTATATCTGCGATCTGGTGTGTGTGTGTGTGATCTGCTGTGTGTGCCTGCGATCTGCTGTGTGTGTCAGCGTGTCAGCTAGCAGCAGGGAAGAACGGCGTGCAGCACCGACCGGAGATCACAGGAGGACCTGGGAACCACGCAGACGTCCTGGTCTGGTGAGTATGAGTCTCCTGGGAAGTGGGGGAGGTCTGCTTTTTTGGGGGGTAAACTTACCCCCAACCGTGTTTCTCCAAGAATAAGACCTCCTCCAAAAATAAGCCCTAGTGCTTTTTTGGGGGGCAAAAAAAATATAAGACAGTGTCTTATTTTTGGAAAAACACGGTATATATACAGTATATATATATATATATATATATATTGATATGTGTGTTTTCACATATGTACATTCACATAGATTTCATGGAGAGTGGGCTCCATAGTGGGAGCCAGTGCAAATAGCAGCTCATGTTCTGGAAGACCCCACAAACCTCTATTACATAGGCACCCTCCTATTATAAGGGCCATAATACTGCATGTGTCCTGTAGGGGCTGCTACTTCCCACAGCAATAACAGCTGATTACAGAAGGGTTTAGCTGCCATCCCCTATAAGTAAAGAGCCACCTACCTGCCCTTGTCTCCTTCTGCTGTCAGGTCCTAGTGCACAAGATGGCTCTGGTGCAAAACTTTGTACATTCTATACCCACAGTGATGTAATGTGCCCTGTGATGTCATCATAACTGCCTAATACAATATATGCCTGCTGTAGACAAGTACTACATCCAAGATGGTGAACATGTCCTATACTATAGTTCCATAAGTGGATCACCGGATTTTATTATTGTGTCAAATTCCTTTAAAGTTGTTTTGTTTTTTTTAAATCAATGAATACAATGGTGGAGGACTATAGGGAGTGCATAATACTATATGGAGGACTATGGGGGGAGCATTTTAATATATGGAGTACTATGGGGATGCATTATAATATGTGGAGAACTATGGGGGGAGCATTATAATATATGGAGCACTATGGAGGGTGCATTATAATATATGGAGGACTATGGAGGGTACATTACAATATATGGAGTACTATGGGACTATGGGGGGGCATTAAAATATTAGGAGAACTATGGGGTGCATAATATATGGAGGACTATGGGGGTGCATTATAATATATGGAAGACTATGGGGGTACATTATAATATATGGAGAACTATGGAGGGTGCATTACAATATATGGAGAACTATGGGGGTGCATTATAATATATTGAAGAGTATGGGGGGTGCAGTATAATATATGGAGGTGTATGGTGGTTATCCTTCTCTCTCTCTTTCTCTTTCTCTCTCTTTCTCTCTCTCTTTTTCTCTCTCTCCTTCAGAAAGGCTTCAATACCTCTGTGGGCAGATGAGCAGCCTCTCCACACTGGCTGCTTCTCAGACATACACACTCTCTGCCATGTGCCAAACATTACACTCCATTTTAGACGTCAGCAGTGACACCTCTAACAAACCCATGGGCGGGGTATGGGGATAACCAGACCCACCCATCTCACCGGCCAACCATGATCCTGGGCCCTATGAACAGGCCAGTCGCCATCTTACAGGGTGTATTATAATATATGGTGTATACCTCCCAACTTTTGAAGTAAGGAAAGAGCAACAAACTGCGCGCCGCGGTAAATTTCTACTGCACCCCTAGCCACACCCATTTGACAGTAAGGGTCATTCAGCAGATGCCCTGGACTGTTCATTCATAGTCATAGCAGCCAGAATTTTCTTATATTTATATAAGCATTACTATATGACATATTGCTTATTTGTGCCTATAAGCCCGTGTTCACACGTTGCATAATTCCTGTGTTTTATGTTTCTGCCGCTGTCTACACTAAGCAACACAATAACAATCTTCTCTGATTATTTCATTTTTGCTGCATTTTTTCTGCCTTTTCTCCATTATATAAAGTTTGTTTGGTTCAGATTTTTAAATGTTTTTATTGTACAGAGAAGCTTTTTCCTGCATTTTTTTAAGCTCCACATTTGAAACCTCTAGAGGAAAAAATAGCACCAAAACAGCAGAGTTCAGCGGCGTCTTCTCATGGAATCACATTGACTTTGCTTGGAAATTTACACACTGCAGAATTTGTGTGCAAAAAAACAGCAGAAAAAATGCAGCATTTCCACTACATGTTCACACGGACTAAATGTCCAAGCAAAGTGGATGTGACGTCATTAAATTTCCACTACTGGTGCATCTAAAGATGCTGCTGAACTATGCTGATTTGGTGCTCTTCCCTGGACGGGAATCTTCGCGCCAAAAAACAAATGGCGGCAAGATGGCGTTTTCTGGAAATTTCGCAACGGATCACCGCTGACTTCAATACAAGGCGCACTTCCACAAGGTAAGTGGACGGGTATCTATCCTGTTCGTGACGCCAAGTTTCGGGGTGTGCCGCCCCCGTGCCAGCAGCCTGCTGCTGCTCGAATCCGGACCTTCCGGTGGGTGGCTCGAGGGTCTCCGGACCCGGGGGTCTCGCGGACACTCCGAATGAAAAGGGATGGGGGCTGGTTGATGTGGGACGTATATGTACGGGCTGAGCCGTATTAAGTTTGTGACACCACCCACGGTATGTGGTGAGGTTGGACACCACCGCTGCAGTTACGGGGCACCCAGGGGAGATGTTATGCAGCAAGTTGTTCACCCCTCCGTGGGCAGGGATGGTGGCCCCGGGACCCGTTGGGGGCTTTGGTGCAGGGAGATGGGCAACCGCAGGGTGCTGGTGTACTCACTATTAAGGAAACTCACGAGTCTCTAGTAAACCAAGGTGATGGTGGTCAGTGCCTGCAGCCGTCTGCGTTCTGGTTTCCCCACTCAGCTGGTGGTCTCTGTCTTTCTCCTGCACCTTTTTAGAACGGTGGACTGCCTGTGCTTGCAACTTCAGGAGTCTGCTCTCGGCTGGATGTGGCCTAAGAAGCCCTTACCCGCAGACGCTGGTCCGTAGGATCTCTGAGCCCTGGCGTTGGCCTTCTATCCCCCTCGGTGGGCTGTTGTCTTCTAATAGGGACTTTGGGTGGGACAGGACCTCTAGTCCTGGCCTCAATCGGTTAATTAACCGGTTCCAGTCACTTCTGGTCCTGGCTTCAGGGTCCGAGTCCCCCCTGTGTGCTCCGGTTTCCGAGTCGGTTCCCAGCGTCGGTACCGGCGGGCTACAACCCTGTCCCGGTCCACCTTGGTTCCACCGAGCTGTCTTCCCAGCTCCTGCAGATGGAGACCGCCATCTGCCTCCTAGCCAGTGGCACCAGGGCTCCTACCCTGGCGCCGTTCAATTTGGGGGTATTCGCCTCTGCTGGAGCTGGGCACAGCTCCAGCCCACACTCCTCTCCAACTTGAACTCTAACACTTCACTGTTTACTTTCCTGCTCCAGGCTGTCTAGACTCCTCGGTGGGCGTCTTCCAACCGCTTGGTTCCGCCCCCCTGCTGTTACCTGTGAGGGAAGGTGTTGTGCAGGGGTCTATTTGTGACTACCTGGCCCGGCCAGGGCATCACACACACACACCCTTGTGCTTAAATAGCCAGGTCTCCCAGCAAGCTTTGCTGACTATACAAACCTTTTATACGAAAGCTGGCTTGGAGGAAGGAAGCTTCTATGGATTGTCCAGAAGTCGTATCTGCTCCATTTTTGGTTCTTTACTTGCTGTTTGTTTCTTATACCCTATTATCTATTTAGTGCAGCAGTGGGTCTAGTAAACCTCACCCGCCACTCACTAATCAGGGCCTCTATAGGGTTTCTCAGGGACCCAGGGTGCTGCTCGGTGACAAATGCGGAGACTGTATAGGGACTGGTTAGGAGTTGTCCATCTACCCTCTCACTAGTGTAATAACCTGCAGGTAACGGGATACGCAAGGACTGCACGAAACCACGGGGGTTAATCAATGCAAATTTAATAACGTATTGCACAACACAGGTGGAGGAAAAGTGCGGGAAAGGAAGGGGAGAAAAGCGGGAAGGTGCACAGCAGTAGATATAATGTAATATACATACAACTACTTTGAATAGCTTGTCAAGGCTGCAAAGCCTCAGATTGTCCTCCAAACGCAAAACACAAAATCCTTATTAAGCAAAAAAAACCGCAGGGTCCTTGTTACCTTACTCGTATAACACAGTGCAGAGTCTTTTCCTATCTGTCCCTAACTAAAAGTAGTGTGCACACTTAACTGCAGGTTTCAGCGTGGGGTATCTCGTCACCGTTGGGGCCCGTGTTCCGCCGGCAGACACCTGTAAAGTTCAGTCTTTGTCCCGGATCTGTAACTTGCCCGTGCTGACTGGCACCTCGCTCCACATCCAGCCTTTCTTGGATCTGTGTCTTGGGGAGACGCCACGCAACACTCTCAGGTACTTGGACCTCATTCAGCAGAGCAGACTGCGGCCCTCTCTTCTTCAGCACGGCCGAACACACTGCTCTCTGCATAAACAGCTACAAAACAACACTAGCTCCTCCTCCTGTCTCTCTTCACATCTTCTTCAGGACTGTACAAAGTAAATCGGACCAGCAGGGGCCTTTACTCCGCTGTTCTTTGTTTTGACAGCAGGTGGCAGCATAACACAAGGGAAAGTCCACAAACAGTCTTCTAACCTATATATGTAAATGTTAACAGGTCTTACATTTACCCCCCTCTTTAACCTCGGCCATCCCGGCCGATACTCTCCTGAGGCGCTCTGCACAGGGGCACACAGTGGCAACTCCTGCCCTGCTTCACAACCTGTTGCTTGAGAGCCAATGTCTTAAAACAGGATCCAGTGACAGAACACACAAATTCATCTGCCAAGTACCGATCAGGGGGAATACCAGCATTAGCCCGCTCAGTCCGGCATGGTACTACGGCTAAGTCACCAGACGTCAGCGCCGTATCAGGGAGTACAGTATTCTCTTCCCCATCTCTGGCTATTAGTGACTTCTGCTATGCAGGGGTGGCACCTGTGTCTTGAACGGATGGGAGTGTGGATCTCTCCCAGTCTGCTGGGTTGGTCGGGGCCCGCCACCATTCTTCATCGTCAGAGCCCTCTTCGAGGGTAACAAGAACGGGCATGGGCACCGTCTCCGAGGTACTTTTTCTGGTCCTGTCTTCTGAATAGCAGGGCCTCAGCATATTGTGATGCAGGATGAGGGTGCTGCCTCTTTGCTCACCTCTCACTTCGTATACTGATCCGTGGGGCGAGATTCTTCTGATCACAATGTAAGGCTCTGTTTTCCAGCGCTCGCTCAACTTGTATCTCGGGTGGTTCTCTGCAACTAGTACTCGGTCCCCTGGCAAGAACGGGGTTTCACACACAGGTTTCCGCTGTGGATGTGTCTTTTCTTGCAGCCGCTTGGTAACAATTCGATGGATAGTCTCCAGCCGTCGACGGTGACAGTCAACCCAGGAACCCACACTCTGACCTTCACTGATCTCGGGGGGGAGCCAGGTTTAGCTCTTCAATGCCTCTTCCGGCTCTTCCAAACAGTAGCACGTACGGGGTATACCCAGTGGTAGAGTAGACACGATTATTGTACGCCCACATGAGTTCTGAGAGATAGCAGGGGGCCAGTGATTCTTACGATCATCCTCCAATGTGCGTAGCATTTGTAGGAGGGTCCGGTTAAATCTCTCGCAGGCTCCGTTGCCCTGTGGATGTGGGGGAGCCTTACTTAACTCGCAGGAACGGCACAGTTTACAGGCCTTCTCTACTGCCCGAAGCATCTGAGGACAGTATACTATTCTTTGCAACCACTGGTAAGTCTTGTCCGGTCCGAAATGGGCTCCCTTCTCATGCGCCTCTCGGGCCTATGGTACTGCCATCTTCTGGTGTATCACTACCTGCCACCGTACTTCCAACTCTGTAGCTAGGTGCACCTTCCGATACAGCATCCCTTCTTGCACCGACAGCTTATCCCACTGGCTGAGAATCTGGAGGGCCACGTGCGCCAGCGTGGCCCGTATTTCCTTTCTAGGCTTGCACTGCTGGATCACCCACTCTTTCACTTGAAGCAGTTCTGGGTCAGATGACTGGATTTTCACCCATTCCTCTCTGGTTTGGCCAAGCAGGCGTGATGTCGTGCACGACGTAATTTCCAGCATACGAGCCTCTACCACTTGAGCGGTGAATTTACTGAAGTCCGGAATTTCGTCTTCCTCCAACTGTTCATCTCTCTCCCCCACTGGGGCTTCGGTGGTAATACGAGAAAGGGCATCCGCATTCTGATTTTTATGCTTGGAGCGGTACTGCACATAATTGTATCTGGAGAGTCGTGCCAGCCACCTCTGTTCCATTGCTCCCAGTGTGGCGGTGGAGATGTGAGCCAGGGGGTTATTATCCATATAGACTTCAATTTCGGCTCTCGTGAGATATTCCGAGAACCTCTCAGTTATTGCCCATGCTAGTGCCAGTAACTCCAGCCGAAAGGAACTGTAATTCTCGGGGTTGCGCTCGGCTTCCTGTAACGTCCGACTTCCATATGCAATCACCCGTTCTGTACCATTCTGTACCAGGGCCAGTACTGCACCCAGGCCGTAGAGGCTTGCGTCTGTATACAACCGAAAGGGAGGTTATAGTCTGCATAGGCAAGCACAGGGGCGCTAACAAAGGCCTCTTTCAATCGGTGTAGGGCTTCTGCTTGTCTTGGTCCCCAGCAAATTTTCTGTGCTTTTGGTCCTTTCGCAGTCCCTCGGAGCAATTCGTGCAAAGGTTCTGCCTCCTTCACGAAATTTTTGATAAAACGACGGTAATATCCGGCTAGCCCCAGGAAAGCTTGAACCTCCCGCACTGTGCTGGGTGTGGGCCATTGTAGCACTGCTCTCACTTTCCCATCGGAGGGCTGTATGCCGGCTTCCAACACATTGTGTCCGAGATATTCAATCTCTTCCTGAAACATCCGTCATTTTTTTGGTTTCAGTTTAAGCCCATGGGCCCGTAACCGCTGAAACACTTGGCCCAGGTTTTCTAGATGTTTCTCGAAGGTTGCAGAATACACTACTATGTCGTCCAGGTAAATCAACGTGACCTCGAAGTTCATGTCTCCAAGGCAACTTTCCATAAGGCGCTGAAAAGTTCCTGGGGCATTATTTAGTCCAAACGGCATGCGATTGAACTCGAAGAGTCCCATGGGTACAATAAATACGGTCTTGGCCTTGTCT
Organism: Anomaloglossus baeobatrachus; assembly: GCF_048569485.1. Lineage (NCBI taxonomy): Eukaryota > Metazoa > Chordata > Amphibia > Anura > Aromobatidae > Anomaloglossus > Anomaloglossus baeobatrachus. Next base: position 262,697,027 of record NC_134356.1, read on the forward strand.
TTCTCTGCCACAGGGATCTGCCAATATCCGCTGGCTAGATCGAGGGAGGAGAAGTAACGTGCCTTTCTCAGCGCCGACAGGGACTTCTCTATCCGGGGCAGAGGGTAGGAATCATGAACCGTGCATCCATTAAGCTTGCGGTAGTCAACACAGAAGCGGGTAGACTCATCCTTTTTCTTGACCAGCACGATTGGGGCAGCCCATGGACTCTGACTTTCTCTTATCACCCCGCTCTTCAGCATCTGCGCCAAAAGCTGTTTCACCTCTTGGTAGTACTTTGGGGGTATTTGTCTGTACCTTTCCCTGATCTGTGGGGCATCTCCTGTGGGTATTCCGTGCTGAATCTTGTCAGTACAGCCGAAATCTTCTGCGTGACGGGAGAACGTGGCTTGATTCTCCCAAATAAAGTCTTCTATGGCTTGGGCTTGCTCCAAAGCGAAGGGGCTCAGGTCCACTCCCATCTGTCCTAAGATGACGCGACTGTTCCACTGATCAGTGGGTTTCTCTTTTCTTTCCATAGAAACAGCCCAAGTCCAGGCTTCCCCTGCCATGGGCTGCAATTCAATCGATTCTGCGGTCGCCACCTCTTCAGGCGCCAGGTAGACATGGGCCAGAACAACTCCGGAGGTCAAGGTGTAGGCCTGTTCACCGGTGTTCACTCAACGGAAAGGGACTCTTCAATTTCTTACTGTTGCTAAAGTGCGAGCCACCAACGGTTCGTCTCCGTTCTCTTCACCACGGTAAAGCTCCACCAACACCTCCATCCCCTCGAGTGTACGGTGGGCCCCGACTGGCAAGGTGAGGACTGTCTGACGATTTGGAGGTAAAGTAATTGTCTGTCTTGGGACTCGAACCCTCTCCACCGGGTAGCGGCTCCCACCATTCCTCCACAGTCCTCGGGGATGGATAAAGTGTTGGAAGACCTTTTGGGCGGGCCTGTTAGCAACTGTTGTCTTCCAGTTATCACAGCCCCCCTTGTTGAAGAGCATAATTCTTTCAGGACGTTCATGCCCACGATAGCTGGCACCTCTCTGTTGTACCGGCCCTCCGTTAACACAATCCTTTTTTTGCCTAAGTTCTGGCCACAGGCACGTATGTTCATCCACACATCCCCTACAACCGGAATGGGAAGATTATTTGCAGCCCTCAGTTTGATATGTGCCCCTTTGTCAATGGATACAGTGTGTCCAAAATGTTGGTAGAAGAACTGTTCTGGCATGGTGGTCACTTGGGACTCAGTATCCATCAGGCATCTTACTTCTTTCCCTTCAAATTCGGCCGTGATTATTGGCTGCTATATCTTCAGGACGTTGGTTTTCTCTAAGCTCAGTTGGTCTCCCCGCCATGTGCCCATCCATGGAGGGAGGCACTAGTTTAACGGCGGTCTTTCTTGAGACGTCTTCCTCTCCGGACAGTGTCGAATAAATGGTTCCGATTTCCACAGTTCCAACACTGGTACTCTCCAGCGGGTCTCGATCGTCTCTGCTCGCTCTGTCCCCTCTCTTCTTGATAGGTATGCGTGCGGGTATTTGGCCGAGGTGCTGTTGTTCTTACTTCTGACGCCGGGGCTTGCATATTCTTCAGCAACTCTTGTAGAGCAGTAACAGTCTTTTGTAACTGATCCACTTTAGCCTCAAGTTGGCTCGGTTCTCGGTTTTTCTCACCCGGGACTACCTTATGCATACAAACTTCTCCCCAGACGTTCTGTGGGTCGCAATTTTCAGTTTGTGCGCGGGAGACTGCTTCTTCCAATATTTCCTGGAAAGTTCGTTTTTTTTCTACCCTGAGCCATTCACGGAGGGCACCTTTGATCTTGGGGTTATGTAACCCACGGAGGAATTGATCTCGTAGGGTACGGTCAGCATAACCGGGGGTTTGTGCTAGCCCTGACTCTGCTGTAAGCATTTGTCTCATTATTCTCTGGAGTGCATTTGCATACTGTGGCAGACCTTCTTCTTCAGGATGGATGAGTGAAGGAAATGAGGGACCGCACTCCGTACCGCTGTGCAGGAATCTTTAGTTTATTAGACGGTGCAGGGTAAAAAGCAGGAGACAAGCTGTGAGCTGGCTCCCAGGTAGAGGACGACAGCTGTTTCGCCTAACTAATTAGGCTTCCACAGGTCCATATGTGGAGCTACAACGGCGCCCCCTATATAGGAGTGCTCACAGGTGCGTCGCATGCCACATAAAAACATACGTAGGAGAATGTAATGTGCATATAAAACATGGAACACACCATGCCACAATACAAAACAATAAAAACAAGGTTATTACAAAACGATTATACCAAAAAAGAAGAAAGAAAGGACACCGAAGGAATACATATGCAAAATATGTCAAAGCACACACATATGGAGGACCTACAGAAAAACTGACAGATCCACGCGATCATTTAACCCCAATGCCCCCTGAGCTCCATAATTAATGATTAGTTTGGCCTCAACTTGTAGTAAAAGTTGCTGAAGGTTGCCCCCCCTCGATGGGAGGACAACCTTCTGCAGGCCAGCAAAACGGAGGACATCAGGGTTACCATTATGATGCTCGCGGATGTGAGAAATCAGTCTAGGAGAACCTTTGCCTGAAGTTACCGAATTGTAGTGCTCCCTGAACCTGACGTATAAACATCTGATTGTTTTGCCTATGTAAAATCTGCCACAAGGGCAGAAAATCACATAGACAACGAATTTAGTTTTACAAGAAATAAACTGGAGGACCGAATGTGAGTGCGAACCCACCTGTAGGGATCGGCCAGTGAGATGCAGGTTACAAAATCTGCAGTTGCCACACCGGTAGTTACCCGGCGGGCAGCATCTATCGAGCCACACAGAGGGGCTGGTAAGTCTATTTCTCACTAGTTTATCCCGTAGGTTAACGCAACGTCTGAACGAGACCAAAGGATTAGCCTTGGTCATTTCAACCAAAGTAGGATCTCTTTCCAGAATGTGCCAATGCCTATACAAAGTTCTCCTAATGACATGCTCCAAGGGACCGAACCGAAAGCTAAACACAAATCTATTCAGATCATCAATCTTTCTGTCAGGGCGGCCCATGCGATTAGAACAATGGACACCAGATCTAGCCCTCTCAAAAGCAGAATCAATCAACTCCTCAGGGTAACCCCTTTGCTGAAGCCTTTCCTTTAATTCCATTGACTGCTGGAGAAAAGTCTCCTCAGAACTATTAGCCCTGCGTACCCGCAAAAATTGACTGTACGGTAAAGCCGTCTTAGTATGAAGGGGGTGTGCGCTCTGGAAATGTAAGAGTGAGTTGGATGCCGTTGGTTTCCTAAACAATTGAGTGTGAATATTACCATCCCTGATGGAAACCTCAACGTCCAAAAAATTGAGGGTATCGCCACCAAAAGAGGAAGTGAAGGACATATTCATTGTATTCGAGTTGTTAAGATGTGACACAAAATCAGAGAATAAATCCTCCGTGCCATCCCATACAATGAATATGTCGTCCACATACCACAAATAGTGGCGAATATACCTCAAAAAGGGGTTGGTATCGGAAAACACATACTTGCTCTCGAAAGATCCCAAAAATATATTGGCCATGGCACAAGAGACAGGGGTACCCATAGCGGTACCCCCGCACTGCAAGTACCAACGGTCCAAAAAAGTAAATGCGTTCCTAGAAAGAACAAAATCAAGGGACTCCTCCACAAAATTGCAATAACGAGCATCCTTCCCACTCTGTGCCACCATTTCCTTCACAGCTTGAACCCCCAAACGCTGGGGAATGCGGGTATAAAGGCTCTCCACGTCAATTGATGTTAGTTGGAAGCCTTGCTGCCATGTTATACCTTTAAGTAGTGCCAGAAAGTCACCAGTGTCCTGGACATAAGAGGGGATATGACTAAGAATGGGTCTTAGCAGCCAGTCCAAATAGTGTGATAAAGGCTCCGTTAAAGAGCCGATACCAGCCACTATAGGACGGCCTGGGGGATTGTCTCTACTCTTATGGACTTTGGGTATACAATACCAGCAAGGCTTCGTAGGGTAAGGAGGGATCAATTTGTCCGCCTGCGTCTGCGAGAGAAAACCTAGACCAACGAACTTGTTCAAGAGCCGCACCAAAGACTTCTTAAATTCCTGAATGGGGTTGCTAGGCAACGGGGTATAGGTGGCTTTGTCAGATATCTGTCGGAGGCACTCTTGGACATACTGTTGCCGTGTCAGGAGGACAATGTTGCCCCCCTTTTCCGCCTTGCGGAACACAGTGTCCTCCCAACCCCGCATAATGCGAATGGCAGTCAATTCGCCCTGACTCAGATTCTGAGTGGGGTTAGTATAGATCAATGCCTCAGTGTCTTTAAGGACAGTATCCTGATACAAGTCCACCAAATTACCCGGTACCGTGGGGGGATAAAAATCGGATTTAATCCCTTTAGTGAACCTATTCACTGGTAACGCAGAAGTAGCCACACCGGGGCTAGACCCATGATGGGGTTCATTCAGACTGAGGAGTACCTCAGCGTCCCGAACCACATCTGCGTCAAAAGCACCCGTGACATCGAAGTGGTTACTATCAACAGTGCACGGGATATGCCCCTCCGGAGTAGATCCCGGACTGCCCGGTGCAGACTGAAAATGTTTGTATAAATGGATCTTATGGATAGCTTTAAACAAATCCACCCTAAACTCAGCAAAATCAAAAGGTTCAGGAATACAAAATTTCAGACCCTTGGAAAGTACGGAAATCATGTCAGGAGATATAGAATGAGAGGAAAGGTTGATGGGAAGGGCAGTCTCCAGTCAAGGAGACCACCTATGCCAAACATGGTATCCATCCACAGACAGCCGTTTCGGGGTATTTGCCCCTCATCAGTGTGGAGTAGGAATCTGGCTAGTGGGACATTGCCTAGTAAAAGACTATGTGAGCAAGGATGGTTGACCTTAGGGAGATCAACATCCACCACTGCGGAGACACCATCACGTGTTTCTCAACGCAGTGATTCTAGAGCAATGCCCCCTGGGAAATATTCAAATCAAGAAGGCCTGCGGAGACACCATCACATGTTTCTCAACGCTGGCAGGAAACTAGCCAGGTCTTTCACCGGGAAGGAACAACCACGGGAAGGGCAGTCTCCAGTCAAGGAGACCACCTATGCCAATGCCTATGCCTCAAGGAGACCACCTATGCCTGTCTCCGCAGTGGTGGATGTTGATCTCCCTAAGGTCAACCATCCTTGCTCACATAGTCTTTTACTAGGCAATGTCCCACTAGCCAGATTCCTACTCCACACTGATGAGGGGCAAATACCCCGAAACGGCTGTCTATGGATGGATACCATGTTTGGCATAGGTGGTCTCCTTGACTGGAGACTGCCCTTCCCGTGGTTGTTCCTTCCCGGTGAAACACCTGGCTAGTTTCCTGCCAGCGTTGAGAAACATGTGATGGTGTCTCCGCAGGCCTTCTTGATTTGAATATTTCCCAGGGGGCATTGCTCTAGAATCACTGCGTTGAGAAACACGTGATGGTGTCTCCGCAGTGGTGGATGTTGATCTCCCTAAGGTCAACCATCCTTGCTCACATAGTCTTTTACTAGGCAATGTCCCACTAGCCAGATTCCTACTCCACAGTGATGAGGGGCAAATACCCCGAAACGGCTATCTGTGGATGGATACCATGTTTGGCATAGGTGGTCTCCTTGACTGGAGACTGCCCTTCCCGTGGTTGTTCCTTCCCGGTGAAAGACCTGGCTAGTTTCCTGCCAGCGTTGAGAAACATGTGATGGTGTCTCCGCAGGCCTTCTTGATTTGCTGGATAGATAAGGAGGGGTACAGTAGGGTCAATATACTGGGTGTGTGGAGAAATTCACTGTGGGGGTATCAGTGTTTGAGGGGCATTTTTGTTGGAATCATATTATATAATTTATTTATTTTTTTCTTGGGGGGGGGTGTTTGGGGGGTTGAGTAATTAGAATTTCTGCTATGGGCCCCATGATTTCTTTGTAACTCCCCGCAGACGAGACTCTTTTTATTAGATGCCAAATTAGCAGCCATGTCTGGTTCTAGTTCTGGAGTATTGAGCAATTGTCCCTGTGTAGGTGAAGTGCAGGCAAATAAAACACACAACACAATATATTATCTGTCATTTTTTTCTTATTTTATTGGAATATCAATAAGCAACATTGTAATGAAAATATTACCGGGCCTTTAATAAATTACTTAAGGGTCACAGTGACTCTCAGGTCCGGCCCTGATGGAGACCACAGAACTTGCTGCGGACATTGTGGACCTGATGAAAGCCATTGGACCTAAAGATCCAGAGGAAGGCGAACAAACCCTCCGGAGAGTTCTACCTCAGGGGGGAAAAAATTCCTTCCTGACCCCATTTCTGGCGATCGGATATTTCCCTGGATCTCGTCTGTCCTGCTGCATATTGCTGTATAACTGTACGTCAGGGGTGGATATAGGCAGGAGAGGCCCCTTTGCCAGAACATGATAGAGGCTCTCTGTGCAGTCCAATATCTCCTCATAAAGCATGATTCCACAAGCTTTAGAGGTGGTAATGCATAGCTCCTCACCCAGTGGTGTACTGCTAACGGCATACCACCGCTATGGGGCCCATGAGTCAGGGTGGCCCGGTGCCCACCCCCCACCTCCCTACAGGTCCCCCGCCGAGGATCGCACTTTCAATTGTATAGGTCCCAGCTGCCCGACCAGTTTGGCCCTGCCGGGTCCCAGATGCCCGACCAGGTTGGCACTGCCGGGTCCAAGCTGCCCGACCAGTTTGGCCCTGCCGGGTCCAAGCTGCCCCACCAGTTTGGCCCTGCCATGTCCCAGCTGCCCCACCAGTTTGGTCCTGCCTTGTCCCAGCTGCCCCACCAGTTTGGTCCTGCCATGTCCAGGCTGCCCCACCAGTTTGGCCCTGCCGGGTCCCAGCTGCCCCACCAGTTTGGCCCTGCCGGGTCCCAGCTGCCCAACCAGTTTGGCCCTGCCGGGTCCCAGCTGCCCCACCACTTTGGCCCTTCTGGGTCCCAGCTGCTCAACCAGTTTGGTCCTGCCGGGTCCCAGCTGCCCCACCAGTTTGGCCCTGCCGGGTCCCAGCTGCCCAACCAGTTTGGCCCTGCCAGGTCCCAGCTGCCCCACCAGTTTGGCCCTGCCGGATCTCAGCTGCCCCGCACCTTTGGCCCTGCCGGGTCCCAGCTGCCCCACTAGTTTGGCCCTGCCGGGTACCAGCTGCCCCACCAGTTTGTCCCTGCCCGGTCCCAGCTGCCCAGTCAGTTTGGCCCTGCCGGGTCCCAGCTATCTAACCAGTTTGGCCCTGCCAGGTCCTAGCTGCCCAACCAGTTTGGACCTGCCGGGTCCCAGCTGCCCAACCAGATTGGCCCTGCCGGGTTCCAGCTGCCCATCCAGGCTGAGACGAGATACTTACCTGGACTTGTCACCTTCGTAACGTCAGGGTCTAAAAACACAAAAAGATTCTGGTTTAGAACTTTGTACATTCTATTGAAATTGTGATGTCATGGAATGTTGATGATCATGTGACCTGTGATGTCATCAGAATGGTCACTGCTGATATGCATCAAGTTTACAACATCAAGGAAGATTTAATTTAATAAATAGGTAAAACCCCTGCCTCATTTTAAAATCATGAGACACACATTTAAAGGGACCCTTGCCTTGTATTTTAATCCATATTATCTAGTTCCCTTTGTACTAATGGAAAACTCCGGACTCCTTATTGGTGCTCCTGACCACAGTAAACGACAACTCCCAGGTCATCCACTGATTCCACAGGAAGAAAAGAGATGATACCAGAGACTAATAGCATTTGCAACTCAATTTCTGTTCTAAAATGCTATCATTTGTCCACGCAAAATGGCAAAACTACCCAAAAATGGAGCCACGTGAAGTTGTCTCCACCCGTGTCTGTGTGTATATTGAGGTGTGTATAATATATATATATATATATATATATATTGATATGTGTGTTTTCACATATGTACATACACATAGATTTCATGGAGAGTGAGCTCCATAGTGGGAGCCAGTACAAATAGCAGCTCATGTTCTGGAAGACCCCACAAACCTCTATTACATAGGCACCCTCCTATTATAAGGGCCATAATGCCGCATGTGTCCTGTAGGGGCTGCTACTTCCCACAGCAATAACAGCTGATTGCAGAAGGTTTTAGCTGCCATTCGCCTATAAGTAAAGAGCCACCTACCTGCCCTTGTCTCCTTCTGCTGTCAGGTCCTAGTGCACAAGATGGCTCTGGTGAAAAACTTTGTACATTCTATACCCACTGTGATGTCATGTGCCCTGTGATGTCATCATAACTGCCTAATACAATATTTGCCTGCTGTAGACAAGTACTACATCCAAGATGGTGAACATGTCCTATACTATAGTTCCATAAGTGGATCACCGGATTTTATTATTGTGTCAAATTCCTTTAAAGTTGTTTTGTTTTTTTAAATCAATGAATACAATGGTGGAGGACTATAGGGAGTGCATAATACTATATGAAGGACTATGGGGGGAGCATTTTAATATATGGAGTACTATGGGGATGCATTATAATATGTGGAGAACTATGGGGGGATCATTATAATATATGGAGGACTATGGAGGGTGCATTATAATATATGGAGGACTATGGAGGGTACATTACAATATATGGAGTACTATGGGGGGGCATTAGAATATTAGGAGAACTATGGGGTGCATAATATATGGAGGACTATGGGGGTGCATTATAATATATGGAAGACTATGGGGTACATTATATGGAGGACTATGGAGGGTGCATTATAATAGACAGAGTACTATGGGGGTGCATTATAATATATGGAGAACTATGGGGGGTGCATTATAATATATGGAAGACTATGGGGGGTGCAGTATATTATATGGAGGACTATGGTGGTTATCCTTCTCTCTCTCTTTCTATCTCTCTCTCTCTCTCTCCTTCTCTTTCTCTCCTTTTGAAAGGCTTCAATACCTCTGTGGGCAGATGAGCAGCCTCTCTACACTGGCTTCTTCTCAGACATACACACTCTCTGCAATGTGCCAAATATTACACTCCATTTTAGACGTCAGCAGTGACACCTCTAACAAACCCATGGGCGGGGTATGTGGATAACCAGACCCACCCATGTCACCGGCCATCTGTGATCCTGGGCCCTATGAACAGGCCAGTCGCCATCTTACAGGGTGTATTATAATATATGGTGTATACCTCCCAACTTTTGAAGTAAGGAAAGAGCAACAAACTGCGTGCCGCCGTAAATTTCTACTGCACCCCTAGCCACACCCATTTGGCAGTAAGGGTCATTCAGCAGATGCCCTGGACTGTTTATTCATAATCATAGCAGCCAGAATTTTCTTATATTTATATAAGCATTACTATATGACATATTGCTTATTTGTGCCTATAAAGCCATGTTCACACGTTGCATAACTCCTGTGTTTTATGTTTCTGCCGCTGTCTACACTAAGCAACACAGTAACAATCTTCTCTGATTATTCAATTTTTGCTGCATTTTTTCTGCCTTTTCTCCATTATTTAATGTGTTTTTGGTTCAGATGTGAATCTGCATTTATAAGTGTTTTTATTGTACAGAGAAGCTTTTTCCTGCATTTTTTTAAGCTCCACATAGAAACCTCTAGAGGAAAAAAAAGCACCAAAACCGCAGAGTTCAGCGGCGTCTTCTCATGGAATCACATCCACTTTGTGATTCCATGTAGCAGAGCTGAGAGCGTCGCAGGACCTCCGTGGATTATGCCGGACATGGATGGGTTTTTGGGGCTTAATAAAGTGGTGAACGAGGGTATTTGTTATTGTTTATTATTGCAAATAAAGGTTTTTTTCACTGTGTGTGCTTATTAACTTTAAATTACAGGTTAATCATTGGGGGTGTCTCATAGACGCCTGCAATGATTAATCTAGGACTTGGTGGCAGCTATGGGTTGCTGCCATTAACGCCTTATTACCCCGATTGTCAATGCACCAGGGCAAATCGGGAAGAGCCGGGTAGAGTCCCAGAACTGTCTCATCTAATGGATATTGTTAGGCTGGGGGCTCCCCATAATGTGGGGCTCCCCATCCTGAGAATACCAGCCTTCAGCCGTATGGCTTTATCTTGGCTGGTATAAATATTGGGGGGGACCGCACGCCGTTTTTTTTTTAATTATTTATTTTACTGCACAGTATAGACCTGCCCACCGGCTGCTGTGATTGGTTGCAGTGAGACAGCTGTCACTCAGCGTGGGGGCGTGTCTCACTGCAACCAATCATAGGCGCCGGTGGGCGGGGAAAGCAGGGAATACTAGATTGATTAATGAGCGGCCGGCTTTTTCAAAATAGTAAAAGCCGCCGGAGTTTTTTTTAACAGCCGTGCAGCGCTGCGCCGGTGATCGGGATCGGTGAGTATGAGAGAGGGGGAGACTGACCGACAGACTGAGAGAGGGACAGACAAGACAGAGAGACCGACCTACAGACAGAGAGAGAGAGAGACCAACCGACGGGCTGAGAGAGATTGACTGACATACACAGAAAAAAAAAAAGAGACCGACATCGCTAGAAAAAAAGCACAAAACGTATACAGAGCATACGGAGATTCATCCGTGTCACGTACGTGTGCTCACGGACCCATAGACTTTCATTGGGTGCGTGTGTGTGTGTTCCGTGCAGAAAACGGACATGCATCCGCGCTATACGGATACACATACGTTTCACGCACACAGACACAAGCACCGTACAGAATAACGCCCGTGTGCGTGTGTCCGTGTCTCCGCTACATATGGAAACGGACCAAACACGCACGTGTTTCACGGACGTGTGAAGGGGGCCTCAGTGATACATTTTTATTACATTGCACTGCTTCTCTCCTGTACCCTGCGGTGTGGTCAAACAGTATTGTGTAACACACTATCTGGCCTTTTTTTACCTATTCCCCTTGTAAAAATGGGAAATCTAGAGTTAAAACAACATTTTATTGGTAAAAAAATGTAATTAATTTTTCTTCACTGCCCAATAGCATAACATTTTGTGATACACCTGTAGTGTCAATATGCTCACTACACTCCTAGATGAATTACCAGTAATTGTGGGGTGCAGTTTTTACAATGGGGCCACTTGGGGATCACTGCTGTTCTGATACCTCAATGCCAATGTGACATGGCACCCCCAAACCATACCAGCTAAATCTGGACTCAAATATAGAGCACATTCCCATCTTCACTTTGTACTGTGTCTCACAAGTAGTTTTTAACCACATATGGGGTATTTGCACAACAAATTGCATGGTCCATTATGTCATGTTACCCTACTGAAAATTAATAATTTGGAGTTAAATCAACATTTTTATGGTTAAAAATTTATTTTTTCATTTTCATGGTGTAACAAAATCTTAATAGGACTTGGGGGTTCAAGATGCTCACCAAACATCTAGATAAATTATTTGAGGGGCCTAGTCTCCAAAATTAAGTCCCTTGTGGGGGAGGTCCACAATTTGCACACATCAGGGGCTCTCCAAACATGACGTGGCATCCGCTAAAGGCACACGTTGCGACAACGCTAGCGATGTCGCTAGCAATAGCACCCGCCCCCATCGTTTGTGCATCACGGGCAAATCGCTGCCTGTGGCGGACAATATTGGTAGTGTGCGTCACACGCACATACCTTTTAGTAACAATATCGCAAGTAAGCGTTACACAAACTTGCCTTCCTAACGACATCACTCTGGCCAGCGAACAACCTCTTTTTTAAGGGGGCGGTTCGTGCGGCGTCACAGCGACGTCACACAGCAGGCCACCAATAAAAGCGGAGGGGCGGAGAGCAGCCGCAAGAACGACACTCCCACCTCGTTGCCGGAGGACGCAGGAACACTGTTGTTAGTCGTTCCTGGGGTGTCACACGTAGGGATGTGTGCTGCCTCAGGAAGGACTAACAACTTGCGTCCAGAATGAGCAACGATATTTTGAAAATGAACGATGTGTCAACAATCAACGATTTGGTGAGTATTTGGGATCGTTATCAGTCGCTCGTAAGTGTCACACGCAATGACGTCGCTAACGAGGCCAGATGTGCGTCACGAATTCCGTGATCCCAGCGATATCTCGTTAGCGATGTCGTTGCGTGTAAAGCGGCCTTTACTATTGCAACCAATTTTGCATTAAAAAGTCAAATGGTGATCTTTTTTTGAGCCCTGTCATGTGCCCAAAGAGTAGATTTCCACCACATAAGGGGAAGCGGCATACTAAGGAGAAATTGCACAACAAATTGTATGGTGCTCTTTCTCCTGTTACCCTTGTGAAAATGAAAGATTTGTGGTTAAAGCAAAATTTTTGCGGTATAAATGTATTTTTTCACTTTCACTGCTCAATGTTAGAAAATTCTGTGAAGCGCCTTGGGGTCCAGGGTGCTCACCAAACATCTAGATAATTCCTTAGGGGTCTAGATTCCAAATGGGATCACTTGTGAGGTGAGGGGTGAGGTTCAGTGGCGTAACTAGAGTTTGATGGGCCCTTCTGCAAAGTTCGGACCTGGGCCCTCCCTCTACGTACACCGACACTTGGGGTACGGTACAATAACACTCGGGGTACAGGATAATGACGCTGACACTTGGCTCTTTCCCTCAGCACCCAGATTTCCCATGATCTGAAATCCCTCTATCAGCACCTAGCTTTCCTATGTTCTGAAATCCATCTTGTCCTTAGCACCCAGCTTCCCCATGCTCTGCTATACGTCTTTCCCTCAGCATCCAGCCTTCCCATATCAGAACATGGGAAAGCTGGGTGCTGAGAGAAGATGTATAGCAGAGCATGGGAAAGCTGGGTGCTGAGGGAAAGAGCCCTTTTCCCTCAGCACAAAACGTTCCCATCTCCTGCTTGTATCTTTGTCCCCCCTTGTATATAGTTTTCCAAATACTATAATGGCCCCCACATAGCCTTCCATGTTGTATAAAGGGTCCCACATAACCCTTCATATTAGAATGCAGCTCCATAGTCCTCCATGTATTATAATGCATTTCCCATAGTTCTCCATATATTATAATTTACCCCATAGTCCTCCATATATTATAATTCACACCAGGCCTCCATGTATGATGCATCCACCCCCCATGTATAATTCAGCCAGCCCCCCATGCTCCATGTATAATGCAGCCAGCCCCCCATGTATAATGCAGCCAGCCCCCCAAAAAAACAAACAAACAAACAAACCCCCCCAAAAAAACAAACAAGTTCTTACTTCCCCCGCTGCTGTCCTCACTTCTCCTCGTTCCCCCGCTGCTGTCCTCACGGCTCCTGGTTCCCCCGCTGCTCCGTCATCCCATTCCTCCGTTCTTCTGCAACTGCGGCCGGTGTCCTCCCGCCCTGCGCTCTGTGCTCTGAGCACAGTCAGTTGTCGCACAGGAGTGACGTCACAGCACAGGAGCAGAGGGAGAATGATGGAGCGTGGAGCTGCACGGGCTGCTCCATGCTTCATTGTTGCTGTGTGTGATGACGGGCAGGGGGGCCTGGTGTCAGCGGCGGCGGCACCGGGTCATATAGTGGTCGCATGGTCTGCGCCAGAACAGCGCAGCTCCTCTCACAGAAAGGAGCTGCCTGCTGATCTGCAGAGCGGGCCCCTAAGCTGCCGGGCCCAGTCGCAGTCGCAACCTCTGCAACCGCGGTAGTTACGCCCCTGGTGAGGTCCACTGTTTAGGGACATCAGGGGTTCTCCAAATGCGACATGGCGTCCGCTATCTATTTCAGACAATTTTGTGCTCTAAAATTCAAATGGTGCTCCGTCTCTTCCAAGTTCTGCTGTACGTCCGAACAGTCCATTTCCTCCACATATCAGGTATTGTTGTACTCAGCAGAAATTGCACAACAAATTGTACAGTGCATTTTCTCTTGTTCACCCTTGTTAAAATGCAATATTTGAGGCTAAAGTAACATTTGTGTAGGAAAAAGTAACATTTTCATTAATTTCTTCCACATTGCTTAAGTTCCTGTGAAGCCCCTGAAGAGATAGTAAACTTCTTGGATGTGGTTTTGAGCAGTGTGATGGGTGCAGTTTTTAGAAAGAAGATACCCACAAATATCCTGTCAACTAGGTTTTGTCAAAGTCACTTCAAATGTGATATGGTCCCTAAAAAAATGGTTTTGTAAATTTTGTTGGAAAAATGAGACATTGCTGATAAACTTTGACCCCTTTTAACTTCATAACAAAAAAATATGTTTCAGTAATTGTTTTGATGTAAAGTAGACAAGTGGGAAATGTTATTTAGTAACTATTGTGTGTGCCATAACCATCGGATTTATGGGCATAAAAATTCAAAGTTTGAAAATGTCAAAATTTTCAATTTTTTTCTCTACATTTCATATATTTTTACAAATAAACACAAAAAATATCATCCTAACTTTACCACTATCATTGCATAATACAATATGAAGGACACCTTATAAATGGACTATAGGGGTGTATTATACATTGACTACAGGGGTCCATTATACATTGACTATAGGGGTCCATTATACATGGAGGACTATGGGGCTGCATAATACAATATGAAGGACACCTTATAAATGGACTATAGGGGTCCATTATACATTGACTACAGGGGTCCATTATACATTGACTATAGGGGTGCATTATACATGGAGGACTATGGGGCTGCATAATACAATATGAAGGACACCTTATAAATGGACTATAGGGGTCCATTATACATTGACTACAGGGGTCCATTATACATTGACTATAGGGGTCCATTATACATGGAGGACTATGGGGCTGCATAATATAATATGAAGGACACCTTATAAATGGACTATAGGGGTGCATTATATATGGAGGACTATGGGGCTAGATAATACAGTATGAAGGTCTATAGGGCTGCATTATAATACATATAGGACTAGGGGAGCTGCATTTTAGTATATGGAGGATTATGGGGGCTACCTTATACATGGACTATGGGGGTGCATTATAAAACATGGAGGACTATTGTGGTGTATTATAATATATGGAGGACTATGTAGTGCAGAATAATATATGGAGAACTATGGGGTGCATTTTAATATATGGAGAACTATGGGGTGAATTATAATACATGGAGGACTATGGGAGTTGCATGATAATAATTGGAGGGCTATAAGGGCTACTTTAAACATGGAGGACTATGGGAAATGCATTATAATACATGGAGGACTATGGGGGTGCATTCTAATATATGAAGGGTTATGTGGGACCCTTTAAACTATTTGGAAGGCTATGTGGGGGGGCATTATTGTATTTAGAGAACTATATATGAGGGGGACAAAGATACAAGCATGGTATGGGAAAGTTGTGTGCTAAGGGAAAAAGGTTCTTTCCCTCAGCACCAAGCTTTCCCATGCTCTGCTATACATATCTCAGCACCCAGCTTTCCCATGGTCTGATAAGGGAAAGCTGGGTGTTGAGGGAAAGACGTATAGCAGAGTATGGGGAAGCTGGGTGCCAAGGACAAGATGGATATCAGAACATAGGAAAGCTGGGTGCTGAGGGAAAGAGCCATGTGTCAGCATAATTATTCCATACCCCGAGTGTTGGTGTCATTATCCCGTACCCCAAGTGTCAGTGTACATGGAGGGAGCCCAAGTCCAAACTTTGCACAGGGGCCCATCAAACTCTAGTTACGCCACTGTGTGTACTTTCAAACAAACCAGTATACCAGTTCCCTAGTCATAATCCAGTGTTGTCTAAGGCCCAATGTATAAAGCATACTTTTTGCAAGGACCCTGTATGGGGGCACCTGCTGTATGGTGTCCCTACAAAACACAGCCTCCTCTAGAAGTACCCATTGATGACATTTCCTAGAGATATGGCATTAATGGTAAAAGCCAAATAGACCCTTTAAGGGTTATATTAAATATCATTATGTGTACAACATAATATAACAACTAAGCCCATCACAGGTCCGAACCAACACCTAGATCCCATATAATATGCCAGTGAATACTTGATCAAAGCTAAAATGCTTATTTATTTAAATAATGAGATAGTTTTCTGGTTCTCATGAAATAATTATTTACCTACAGACCTGTATTGCAGTAATAGTAATCCACTGAGAATTTCCATGCATGTCAGTGCACATTTTGCATTGCTTTGATTTGTCTTTGTTATGATTGGATAGATTGTTGTTGTTTTTTTTCTTTCAGATTCTCCAGGAAATGTAATTTAGGGTTACCGGAGTTCATGTGCATTTCCAGGACATACCACTAGATGGCAATATTATACAATATCTAGAAGGGAACAATTAGATCACTTCATTGTAAGCAGAGTGCAGATCTGATATTGATATTATGCATGAAGATTCACCAAATGTAGATCTGCAAACTGGTACGTCACCATTGGAGGACATTCTCATGATTTTTATTATAGGAAAGAACAATGTCCAGGGTTTATTTAGAGAAATATTTCAGCACTTTAGCGGGAGAGTGAAGCACATCAGATATTATCCTTTAATATCAATAGTGGAAAGTACAGCTAAGTCCACAGTCTCGACGTTTTGATACTGATGTGTGATGCTACATGCACACGTTATTTGGTGAGGAGTTTTTTACATCATTATTTGTAAGCCAAAACCAGGAATGGGTAAAAAAATGCAGTAGTGGTGCGCATGTTTCTATTAGGGGTACTTTACACGTTGCGACACCGCTAGCATCGGCTAGCGATGTCGAGCGCGATAGTACCCGCCCCCGTCGTACATGTGATATCTTGAGATTGCTGCCGTAGTGAACATTATCGCTACGGCAGCTTCACACGCACATACCTGGTCGGCGACGTCACGGTGACCGCCGAACAATCCCTCCTTCAAGAGGAGGTGCGTTCGGCGTCACCGCGACGTCACTAAGCGGCCGGCCAATTGAAGCGGAGGGGCGGAGATGAGCGGAACGTAACATCCCGCCCACCTTCTTCCTTCCGCATTGGCGGTGGACGCAGGTAAGGAGATGTTTGTCATTCCTGCGGCTTCACACACAGCGATGTGTGACGCCGCTGGAGCGACAAACAACATCGTACCTGCAGCTGGAGCGACATTATGAAAATGAATGACGTGACACAGATCAGCGATTCTTGACTTTTGCGCTCGTTCATCGTCGCTCCTAGGATTTACACATTGCGATGTCGGTACCGGCGCCGGATGTGCGTCACAACAACCATGACCCCGACGATATTTCGGTAGCGATGTCGCAATGTGTAAAGTATCCCTTAGGCCTTGTGCACATGCTGCAGTTTTTGACGCTTTTTTTCATGCATTTTTCTTTTCAAAATCTGCACGTCTTTCCTGAAGACAGCAAAGTATGAGGTTTCTACTGTGCTGTGCCAACATTGCACTTTTTTTTCCTTGCAGATTTCGATGCAAAATAAAATCTGCAGCGTGTCAATTGTTGGGGCATTTTTTACTGCGTTTTTATCTCTTCCAGCCATTGACTTCACTAAAAAAAGGCACGGAGGAAAAAAAAAGCACCAAAACCGGACCAATACCGGATGCATTTGTTGGTGTGTTTTTCTGCCAGAAAGTGCAGATTTGATGCAGAAAATTTCTGCACCAAATCTGCAGAGTGTGCATGTAGCCTACTTCTCTTTGGTCCGCTACCTGGTTTTGTCTTACAAATACTGACGTTCATTTGTATGTACTCACCAAATACTCCGCGTGTGCACGTGGTCTTACATCTTTATTTTCTTGAGTGCATTTAATTCTGCTCCGTGTTCCACGTGCAGCACATGGATGTGTGGCGCCCCTGAGGCTCCACTTGCCACAGAGGTACTGCACCTCAGCCAGAACTGTGGTATTCCATTCCCGGGTAAGGCTATGTGCGCACGTTGCGTTCTGTCCCTGCAGAAATTTCTGCAGCGATTTGAACAGCACACGTGCACTTCAAATCGCTGCAGAAAGAGTCCGTAATGAAAAAAAAAAAGCAGATTTCATGCGCTCTGAGTGCAGCCCCTCCTATAGACAGAGCAGGGGCTGCATGCAGAGCGCACAGAATAAGTGACATGTTACTTCTTAGAACGCGCGCTTCGGGCAGCAGCCAAAGCGCTGCGCTCTAATACTCCACGTTCGCACGTCTCCTGCATAATCTTCATAGATTATGCTGGGGACGCAGGACGCA
Source organism: Anomaloglossus baeobatrachus (assembly GCF_048569485.1). NCBI lineage: Eukaryota > Metazoa > Chordata > Amphibia > Anura > Aromobatidae > Anomaloglossus > Anomaloglossus baeobatrachus. The sequence continues at coordinate 262,715,129 of NC_134356.1, forward strand.
TGCAGTTACGCTGCGGTGCAGATCGCAGCGTAACTGCATGAAATACACACACGTGCGCACATAGCCTAAGTAGGAAGTCACAAATCGGTATCCACACAAACACAGATACACTCTTATTTAGCAACACTCCATCAGGCCATGGTTAGGGCCTAGTGCAACTAAGCTATCTTCTCCGGTAGAAGCACTGTCCCCTAAGCCAGCTTGGAGGTGTAGTCTAGTTAGTGGGAGCATCACTGTGGAAGGTTAGTCAGTCAGGAAGTAGGAGCGGAGGAGTGAAGATCTGTCTCGAGCTGCAGCAGCTTGGCTCAGGCACACGACAGAAGGGGTCCTAGAGCCCACGGGAAGTGCGCCATACACCCGTGGTCTCGTTCCACAAACAGCATATCGGAGTGGAGGGATTTGGCTGCAGAAGGGGACTGGCCCCTCAACTAGTGGAGAACTACAAGGCTCAGCTAGCAAACCAGAGGCTGAGATTACTGTAAGTATCGAAGCCACATCCACACACATCCAGTGAAAAGGTGACCATATAGGGCCAAGAGATAGAGCTTCAAGCCACCCAACAGGGTCTGTGGACACCGACTCGGTGCTCTGTGTGTGAAGGCTTGAGACAGGCGGGAGAGGTCAGCGCAGGAAGATAACCAGAAAGGAACACAGAAGGGTGTACCGGGTTGTGCCTGCAAACTATCCGGAATCGGCTAGAGCCCATAACAGCGGGACTCAGCATTCCGAGGGCAGCCTCTGCCTAGTCATGGTAACCTGGAACTATCAACAGTGAGTAAAATCTTGAGATTGCATCCCTGTGTTGCCCAGGTATTTGCCTGTGCCTCTGGCCCTGCACCCCACCTTTACATCTCTGCCATTACAGACTACTACTCCCATCAACCACCCTGTGGATAGCTAAACCAACTCAGATGTATCACCACCAACCCCAAGGGAACTGAATAGCAGCGGCGGCAGATATCTGGCCACATACCACAGGTGGCGTCACGACATCATGCCCTGTAAATAATCCCCACCATCATCCTCTTAAAACGACACCGCCGGGGTCACGGAACCGGGCCCTGTCGCCATGACATCCTCCCAGACAGAAACAGAGCCGGTAACAAGTGCCCCCAGGCACGTGGGGCGTGTCAGATGTCACAAGGATGCCATCCGTATGCCGTACATGTTTTTCACGAACCTATAGACATCAATTGGCCCTTGTCATCGCAGAGTGGTTCATATGGACACGCGGTTCAAGGAGGTGTGAAAATCAACACAGATTTTAATGAGTCTCCAGTCCATATGAAAACAGACACCACACGTACTGGAAACAGGGACGTGTGAAGGGATCATAAGTGGCCAAAATATTAAAAGGTGGTGCCTCACTTGTTAGGTTGTGCCCACAGAGTTGTTTTAAGGCTGACAAAATCTAAGTGCTCTCTAGTGGAAACCGCATCAGGAAACGCTTCTTTGTGGAGTTTTTTGTATAATGAGATGGTTTGAAGTATTTTGGACACTACCAAGTTTGGAGAAGTGACATGCATTCTCTTTTCTCCCACCAGACATTTTTCACAATTTGAAGCAAAAGAAGAACGCTCAATAGACTGAACATAAGGAGAACAAAGTAGTTTACCATTAGTAATGACTAGGAAGAGTCCTTCAAGTGTTTAAGCGATATTTCAGGCATTTTAAGACTCTTCAAAAAACTCCATGTGCACATGCTCTTAGTAAATGTGGGGCATTGTTTGAGGCAAAATTAATTTCTTGACAACCATTTTTCAGAGTGAATTATGTAATCATGTAATGAAAGGAATCGCCCTATATAAAGGGAACCTGTCAGTGATTCATGCTGTCCAAAGCATGAGCAACATGAATCAGACATTCATTGAATTATTGTAGTTCTGTACGTTTTACTCTGAAGTGCTGTGGCATTTCAGAGAAAACATACTTTGAAAAGTCGGCCGGGGACTATGCATATCAGATGACAAGTCCCCAGCAGCTTCTCCCTGCCCCGCTACCTATTACTGCCAGATCTCTTTATAAGCACAAACATGGGGAGAGAACCTTTACTCCAGGAAAGTGCAGCACGGAGACTAGGCAGATCTTTTTCTATAGTTTTAGAGGTTTTGTTTTTTTTTAATGCTCATTACTGTTTAATAAAAGTAATGACAGCTTTATTATTCGGGTCAGTATGATTACAGCGATACCACATTTAGATATTTTTGTACTGTTACTGTATGTTTTGTCTTTTTTTACTCATTAAACTTTTTTTTTTTACAAAAAAAAATTGTTTTTGCATTGCCATATTCTGAGAGCTATAGCTTTAAATTTTCCAATGGCACAGCTTAGTAGGGGCTTGTTTTTTTTGCTGGATGAAATGTCATTTCTAAGGATACTATTTTTCTTTTCATTTTTTTTATTGATTTTTTTTCCACTCTTTTTTTCAGCAGTTTGGTGAAAAAGCATAGTTTTTGCCACATTTTTTTTTTCTACTTTTCTACGTTGTTCACTGAACTGGTTAACCAATGTGAAAAACTGTTATATAGATTGGGTTGTTCTGGTCTTGGCTTGTTACTTCAAGGCCTCTTATAACCCAGAGAGGAGAGCTGCTGAGAATGTTTTTTCATATCTATTTTCAGAGAGCTATAGAATTTTTAATTTTCCGCTGACTGACAACCACTCTCCATATTCTCTAATAGAACATATAGAAGTGATAAAACGGTGTCCTTCAGGTGCTACTTCAAGACCCCTTTACTACCCAGAGAGGAGAGCTGCTGAAAATGTTTTTTCATCGCCACATTCTGAGAGCTATAGATTTTTTAATTTCGCGCTGACGGACAACCAATAACCATGTTCTCTAATATGACATAAGGAAGTGATAAAGCATTGTACTTCAGGTGTCACTTCAAGACCTCTCTATTACCCAGAGAGGAGAGCTGCTGAGAATGTTTTTTCATATCTATTTTCTGAGATATAGCTCTAAAGCCCTCTTTACACGCTACAAGATATCTTACAATGTATCGGCGGGGTCACGTCGTAAGTGACGCACATCCGGCATCGTAAGGTATGTTGTAGCGTATGACAGCGACGTGCAATTGCGATTGAACGAAAAAACGTTCATCGTACGCACGTCGTTCATTCCTGACGAATTGAACGTCAGATTGTTCATCGTACCCGGGGTAGCGCACATTGCAGTGTGTGACTCCCCGGGAACAATCAACAGATCTCACCTGCCTCCTGCGGCTCCCGGCCCACAATGCGGAAGGAAGGAGGTGGGTGGGATGTTTACATCCCGCTCAGCTCCGCCCCTCCGCTTCTATTGGCCGGCTGCCGCGTGACGTCGATGTGACGTCAAACAACCCTCCCACTCCAGGAAGTGGATGTTCGCCGCCCACATCGAGGTCGCATGGAAGGTAAGTACGTGTGACGGGGGTTAATCGTTTGTGCGGCACGTTCAACAAATTGAACGTGCTGCACATACGATGGGGGCGTTGCAAATCGCATACGATATCGTATGCGAAATTGCAACGTGTAAAGCAGGCTTTAGGTGTCACTTCAAGGCCTCTTTATTACCGAGAGAGGAGAGCTGCTGAAAATGTTTTTTTTCATTGTCATAATCTGAGAGCTATAGATTTTTTAATTTTCCACTGACTGACAACAATTATCCATATTCTCTAATAGGACATAAGGAAATGATGAATTGGTGTCCTTCAGGTGTCACTTCAAGGCCTCTCCATTACCCCAGAGGAGAGCTGCTAAAAATGTTTTTTTCATCACCATATTCTGAGAGTTATAGATTTTTTAATTTTTTGCTGACTGAGCTTAGTAGGGGCTTGTTTTTTAGCTGGACGAGATGCCGTTTTAGCGATACCATTTTTATTCATATCTGATTTTTTTTATTGCTTTTTTTACTCAATTTGGTGAAAAAGCATACTTTTTATGGTGTTCTCTGAAGCAGTAAACTAATGTGACAGTTTTATACATTGGCTTGTTCTGGACTTTGTTTTTTTTTGGAGATTTTTACCCATAAGGTGTAGGAACCACTTTTACATTTTCACTTCTGCATGTTAGGTAGTGCAACGATTATGGAAACCCCCCATGAGTCATACATCATGGAGATTGTGGCAAAAATATCTATTAACTACTGAGGACAACCACTATCCATATTCTCTAATAGGACATATGGAAGTGATAAAGTGGTGTCCTTCAGGTGTCCCTTCAAGGCCTCTTTATTAACCATAGATGAGAGCTGCTAAAATGTCAATTTCAATGTCTGTCTCTATGATGCCTACTTTCTCTCACATCTCTCCCATTCTAGAACCAGAAACATTCACATACATTTTTATTAATAATATCGGCTCTTTTTATAAGCCATGCTCTTATAAGCTGCATAGTTTCGGTTTAGCGCGTCTTTAAATTATTCATAGAAATGTCCTTGCTGGGTTTTCAGGAGTGGCACTTTCCCAACAGCAACAAGCATTTCTTAGAAAGAAAACATTTGTATTAACACGGTAAGTCATATTTATTCATTCGGCTAATTCAATGCTCAGAATAACTGATGTTATCATAAGTCTGCCCACGGATCTGGCCAACATATGGCTTAATTAGATGGGCGTGAGTTCCTAGAAGAGCAAAGACTGTGGGCTGCTGTTTACATGCAGCTGTTGCTTAGCCAAAGACTTATGGGGATATATTATGCAGCAGCCAGTGCCAAGAACAAAAGCAGAACTCAATGTAAATGACCTCATAAAAAATGAAATGGACCATGGGAACGACAACCCAATGTCCGGTGGCAAGTATTAATCATATAAACATGTACATTCTCCAGGGCTTTTATTTCTAGGATCCCTTTCTTCTGCACTCCGGAAAAGAAGAGATCAACATGCAGCTCTTTCCATTTTTAGTTTATGTAACTTTTCAATTCATCTATATCAAAACACAGTGCAGAGGTGAGTTCCATAAGAAAAGTGCACAGGAGTGTCTTGTCTTTGCTGGACAGTGGGGCATTGAAGAAGGTTGTCCAACCTCGACATTGCATCTCAACCAATTGCAGATGTATTCCTGAGAATATAACGGGATGTGATGTTGCATCCCATGTCACCTTCTTTTACCTAGGTTTATTCTAAACATAAAGAGGACTTGTCACTTGATGAAAAGTGGCCATTTGTTTGATCTAATTGTTTTCCCGTTGCTCCCCTGAGTATGCTGGTTTTTGTTTTACGCCTTACTGTTTTTAAGAGAAATGGGCCTTTTTATTCAGTCCTCCTTACAGAGGGAAGGAGGTTGTTGGCCAAAATCTCATGATACATGACCCCTCACTTCAATACGGTGCAGTTGTCCTGTCCCCTTTGCTGAAACACACCCCAAAGTATGATAGTTCTATCCCCATGCTTCACAGTTGGGACAGTGTTCTTGGGGTTGTACTCATCCTTCTTCTTTCTCCAAACACGGCGAGTGGAGTTGATACCAAAAAGTTCTATTTTGGTCTCATCTGACCACATGACCTTCTCTCATACCTCCTCTGGATCATCTAGATCAGAGGTCTCAACTTAGATTACAAAATGATAAGGCCACGTGCACATGTTAAGTAGTTGGCGAGTTTTTTTTACCTTAGTATTTGTAAGCTAAAACCAGGAATGACTGGCCATCCAAAAAAAGTGCAGAAGTGGTATCCATGTTTCTATTATACTACGAGGGGCTGCTGATAAGTCTTTGGCTTTGCCCAGAAAGAAACGAGATGGGATGATGAAACTTTACATTTATTGCACATACTCTCCACTGATGTCAACACACTTCTTACATCGGTATTCCAAGTTCTGTAAGCCTAGCAAAAAGCAAAATTTCGGTTGTGCCTCAAACCAGGCATCCGTACCAGTCATGGCATCAGAAATGGTGTTAAATTTGGTACCCTTGAGCTGTTTCCTAATGTTCGGAAACAGATGATAGTTGGATCGAGCTAGATCTGGTGAATAAGTTGGGTGGTCAACCAGCTGGAAGCCCAGCTCTGCCAGTTTTGCTGTGGTCGCTTGTGCAGTTTGAGTGGAGGCGTCTGTCTTGCAGGAACAAGATTCCTTTGGACAGCTTGCCACGCCTTTTGGCCTTTAGTTGGTCCAAAAGTTCAAAAATGTATTACCTTGCATTGTTGGTGGAACCCTTTTGAAGGTAGTCCACTAGCAGCACGCCCTCCTTATCCCAGAACACAGACACCATCATCTTAGTGACTGATTTTTGCACCCTGAACTTCTTTGGACGAGGAGAACTACTGTGACGCCACTATTTTGACTTCTCCTTGTGTTCAGGGTCATACAAATAAATTCAGGTCTCATCCATAGTGACCAGCTGATCCAGAAAGTTCTTATCTGGAAACACTGAGAAATGGACCGGGACATTTCACTCGGATGCTTCTATAATCTGTTGTCAAACATTTGGGGCCCACTTTGCAGATAGCTTCCTCATGTTCAAATGCTCATGGATAATGATGACACAAACACGTTCACAGGAAATCCCCATGATGTTTGCTATTGCTTTAGCTGAAATTCGCCGATTCTCCAGTATGAGGTTCTGCACAGCATCGACGATCTACAGAAGAACAACCACTCTCGGTCGTCCAGGACGTTCCTCATTATTGGTGCTGAAGTGGCCCGTTTTAAATTTGGCAACCCAGTTCTTGACTGTGGACTATGAAGGGCATTGATCCCCCAATGTGTACGACATATCACCATGAATATCCTTTGCAGACTTTCCTTGCAGAAACAAGAATTTTATCACTCCTCTGCTCTCAATTGCTATGAATATCACATTAGACTCCACTATTTTGTTTTCCCGCGTGCATAGAACACTTTTGCCATAAGCAACAAAGACAAAATTTTGAAAACATGTTAGACACATAAGGTTTTCATGTGACGTAACATCTGTTACCATAGAAACAAAAAAGATCACAAAGCCAAAGACTTATCAGCAGCCCCTCGTATTTCACAGATTTTTCCACTCTTGGATTTGGCTTACAGATACTGAAGTAAAAAAACTCACTACATACTCAACTTGTGCACGTAGACTAATAAACAAGAATTCAACCACAGGTATGTCTAATTATTCATTAATCAGGTGCACAGTAGACAGTTAACTATCAAAGCAACCCATCCCTATATCATGTAGAGAAGAGGTATGAGTGTGAAAAGTCATCATGGCAACTGGACAATATAAAGAAAACACAGAGAATGACTCAGATCAGAGAAGATGTTGTTGATAAGGTACCTGAATGTAAATTCTTAGGTGTGATCCTGCCTGTGTCTCATCAGTACTGTTGTTCCATGGTGGATGTGGTGATGTATTTCTGTACTGATTGTGTTTCTGGTGATGTATTTCTGTACTGATGAGGGTTGTTATTCTGTGTTTCTGTACTGATGGGGCTTATAGTGATGTATTTCTGTACTGCTGGTGATTCTGGTGACATATTCTTGTATTGCTAATGGTTCTGATCCTGTACACATGTATTAATCTGTAACTTGTAAAATTACGTGATATATGACTGTGTTGATAAAGTTTCACACCATCTGACGAGTTAAGGGTTACTATGTTTTTATTTAAGTTAAGAGCATTAAAGGAGTTGTCTTTAATATATAATATTAAATACAATAGCATGCTCATAACATTAAATACTGTAGGATGTCCAATTCTAACAGTATGTAATGTACTCACTGTCAGGATTCAGCTTTGCTTGCTGGTTCCAGCAGTCATTTTAATACTTCTGGTCACATGACAACTAGCTTTTGTGTCTCTCAGTAAAGAAGGAGCTAGAGCATTTCAGTGAACATTGAGAGAATTAAAAAAAGCAGCTCAGTTGCATGTGACTGTAAGTTCACAAATCACATATGAGTGGTTACATGATGACTACTCAAATGGCATGAGCGGAGGGGGAGCACCAAACTGATTTCTTGCCCTGGACCCATAGATGCATCGGCAACCGGTGCGAAACGGCCGTAGTCTGTGTGCACGCCATCCCAGCACCCTCCCCCTATGCCTGAATAAATGTAACATCTGAATTTTCTGCAAACCAGCTAGTGCTTTCTTTTTCCTTTATCTTTTTGGACTATAACCAGTAATATGTGTGTAATGACTGTATTAAGATTCTTACCGATCACTACCTTCTACCGTTTCCAGCGCTTCTCCGTTCCTCTCCTGTATCATGTGACTGCAGCTATATAGACCTGTAGTTCTTTTTAATGTAAGCCTATGAAAGCCTCATTTAGAGTCCTATAGACTTTTATCAATAAATTAATCTCCGGTTCATATAAAACTTCTGTGTAAGCCAGCAGGTGACAACTGCGGTCATGTGATGCAGGATACTGACGAGCAGTGCTGGAAATGGCAGAAGATGGTGACAGTTAAGTATTTTTATGCTTTCATTACACACGTTACTGATTGGTAACAGGGGGAGAATTAACAATACCACTGGAGTGGGAATTTTCTGATGACACATTCCCTTTATATAGAAAAGAGTTCCACTGTTTCGGGGGCAGAAAAGTAGCTATTGATGAATCATATTCAATAATATCTAACCTGGCTTTTAAGCCTGCAGGTTGGGACATGTGAGTAACTTGACTGATTGGAGCTCTCAGCTCTTCTGCTGATTATGATGTACAATCTATCCCTTCTGAGCCTCACATGTGACTTTGTTGGTAAAGGGATTATTTACTTCATTGGTGCCTGTTAATTAGGTAATCTGGCACTTTTTTAAATTAATAATCCAGTAATCCAGGACTATTGAACTCAATACCGAATTACCGATATTGAGTTGAGCTCAGGTGAACTCATTTAACTCAATTCCAGATTACCGGACTGTGTGCATTCCAATAATCATTGAGTTCAATGCAGCTGGATTATTGAATTCAATTGTGTCGGTTAATCAGCTAAACTGGTACCATTGAAGTCAATAATCCTTTAATTCAGGACCATTGAACAAAATTTTGGATTACAGAATTTGACTTCAATGCGTTTACTTCAGGTGAGTTCATGGCTGGGGTACCATTGGAACTGCCAGCTGTGACCTTAGTTGAACTCACTGACAGCAGCGTTCTCACAGATGCGACTACGTCAGTGTGTCCCTCAAGCCGCAGTGATCGGTCATGTTTTCTAATGTGACCGCGCACTGCAACCTCCGGATGTAGCAGGGCCGGGATCGTGATGGGACATCATGTCTGTGGATGACATTAAACCTGCAGGGGTGTTTTGGGGTTTCATAAATTGAGGGAAAAGAGTGTTTTTAAATAAAGGATTTTTCTTTGTGCTTATTACTTTTTACTTACATGATTAGTAAAGAGGGGGTCTCATAGACCCCTACCCATTACTAACCTCAAGCTTGATGACAACTGTGACGGCTGTCATTAGGCCATTAGGCCCCAATTAACACCACTACAGGGCAATCGGGATGAGCCGAGTAAGCGCCAGGATTGACGTATCTAATGTGTGTGCCAATTCTAGGGTGGCTGCAGTGAGGAGGGTGCAATAACAATGTACCTCCCCAGCCTGAGAATACCAGTACCCAGCTGTCTGCTTTATCCTGGCTGGGTATGAAAATTAGGGGGAACCACATGCCGTTTAAAATTATTTAATAATTAAAAAAAAAAAAAAAACAAGGGTCCCTCGAATTTTGATACCCAGGAAAGATAATGCACACTTCTGGGGGATGTAGCTTAGACTTAAATGTGATTCGGGATCCGGTCTCGAACCGGAATTTTTTTTTTTAAAAGTTCGGCCGGACCTGCCGTACTCGAACATCTGTGGATTTGCCGATCCCTAGTTGTTAGTATAATCAGCTCCGTTCTCTCGCATGAAGGAATCTACGGCCGTGCTATGCAGCCTTAGTGTGAGTGCACATGATCAGTGTTAGCAGCGTTTTGGATGCAGCATGTTTTTGCTGCATCCAAATCGCTGCATTGTACAGTACAAGCACAGCGGATGGGATTTATAGAAATCTCATGCCTACTGTGCTTCTTTTAGATGCTATGTAAACTGACATGGGGAGTGGCTTTCCGAGCCGCAGACTGTCAATTTATTCTTGCAGAGACTCTAGTGCTCTGATTGAGAGAACAAAGTAAAATTACGCTGTGTCAGTGACCCTGATCGTGTGCACAGAAAGTGCATTGAACTGCCCAGGACGTTAGTGTCTCCAGAAGAGAAAATACGCTGCATCCAGGACACTGGCACTCTGGATAATGTGCACCTACCCTTATGCGGGCATCACACGGGACGATAAATCGTGCGATCGCATAAGCGATCGCACCCGCCCCCGTCATTTGTGCATCACGGGCAATTAGTTGCTCGTGGCGCACAAAGTCATTAACCCCCTGTCACACGTACTTGTCACGGGCGGAGGAGGGGACGCTGCGCTCTCCCACTGCTCGGGTCCGGCTACTGCTGCTGCTCGCGAGTGGTGGGTCGGATCCCGGGGACTCGAGCGGCGTTCCTCGCCCGTGAGTGAAAAGGGGAATGGTTGTGGGGAGTTGATATTGTCCGTGACGCCACCCACGGTTGTGGTGAGATTGGTGACACCACTGCTGCTCTGGACGGGGATCCCGGGAGCGATGACAGGGAGCAGCCTGGATGTTAGTTCTCCCCTCCGTGGGTAGGGGGGTTGGTTGGTCCGGGGATGGGGTAGGGATGGATGGCAGGCGGGTTACGGGGCCTGGCGAGGTGCAGGGTCGCGGGGGCAGCGCTGTGCCGCACGGCACGGTGGTACTCACTCAGCCAGTAACACACACGGAGTCTCTGATGAAACAAACGGCTGGATGGCTGGGTCCCACAGGCGGCTGCGGTCGTTCTCCCCTGACCCCAGATTGGTAATGTAAGTCCTTTCCTGCACCTTCCGTACGCTCCTCCCGCGCTCCGGTTTCCAGCTGGCTCCCCGGCTCGGTACCGGTGGGCCACCGCCCAGCCCCGGCTACCTACGGTTCCACCAGACTGTCTTCCCGGCTCTTGCAGACGGCCACTACCGTCTGCCTGACTCTCTACACAAGGGCCCTAGACTCCAACCTAGGCCCCAGTCTGCGTCTCCCTCTCTGCAGACCTCCTCTCTCTTTCTCTGCCTGGACTTGTCTGAACTTGTTTTCTGCCTCAGGCCAGCGAAACTCCTCGGTGGGCGTGCCCATCTGCCTGACTCCGCCCACCTGGTTTGTCTGTCTGAACCCGAGGAAGAAATCAGGTCTCACTGGGGATGACTGCTGTGAACTGCTGGGGGTGGGGGTGTGTGTGTTGTTACCTGTGGCCCCTGGCTTGTCCAGGGCGCCACATACTTACCTCAAGGGCGACGTCGCTGTGGGCGGCGGACATCCTCTTCCTGAAGGGGGAGGGACGTTCGGCGTCACAGCGACATCACACGGCAGCCGGCCAATAGAAGCGGAGGGGCGGAGATGAGCGGGACATAAACATCCCGCCCACCTCCTTCTTCCTCATTGCCGGCGGGACGCAGGTAAGCTGTGTTCGTTGCTCCCGGGGTGTCACACGGAGCGATGTGTGCTGTCACGGGAGCGATGAACAACCGGAGCACAGAAGGATGAACGAGATTATGAAAATGAACGACGTGTCAACGATGAATGAGAAGGTGAGTATTTCTGCTCGTTCATAGGTGTCACACGGTACGATATCTCTGACGATGCCGGATGTGCGTCACTAACGACGTGACCCTGACGACATATCGCCAGATATATTGTACCGTGTGACGCCCGCATTACAGTCAAATCCTACAAGTGCAAGCATTGTTGACCTTAGGGAGATCAACATATCCACTGCGGAGACACCATCACGTGTTTCTCAACGCAGTGATTCTAGAGCAACGCCCCCTGGGAAGTATGCAAATAAGAAAGCCGCGGAGACACCATCACGTGTTTCTCAACGCTGCCAGGAAACTAGCCAGGTCTTTCACCAGGAAGGAACAACCACGGGAAGGGCAGTCTCCAGTCAAGGAGACCACCTATACCAAACATGGTATCCATCCACAGAGACTGCCCTTCCCGTGGTTGTTCCTTCCCGGTGAAAGACCTGGCTAGTTTCCTGGCAGCGTTGAGAAACACGTGATGGTGTCTCCACGGCTTTCTTATTTGCATACTTCCCAGGGGGCGTTGCTCTAGAATCACTGCGTTGAGAAACACGTGATGGTGTCTCCGCAGTGGATATGTTGATCTCCCTAAGGTCAACAATGCTTGCTTAAGTAGTCTTTTACTAGGCATTGCCCCCACTAGCCAGATTCCTACTCCACACTCATGAGGGGCAAATACCCCGAAACGGCTGTCAAAGTGTGGATGGATACCATGTTTGGTATAGGTGGTCTCCTTGACTGGAGACTGCCCTTCCCGTGGTTGTTCCTTCCTGGTGAAAGACCTGGCTAGTTTCCTGGCAGCGTTGAGAAACACGTGATGGTGTCTCCGCGGCTTTCTTATTTGCATACTTCCCAGGGAGCGTTGCTCTAGAATCACTGCGTTGAGAAACACGTGATGGTGTCTCCGCAGTGGATATGTTGATCTCCCTAAGGTCAACAATGCTTGCTTAAGTAGTCTTTTACTAGGCATTGCCCCCACTAGCCAGATTCCTACTCCACACTGATGAGGGGCAAATACCCCGAAACGGCTGTCTGTGGATGGATACCATGTTTGGTATAGGTGGTCTCCTTGACTGGAGACTGCCCTTCCCGTGGTTGTTCCTTTCCGGTGAAAGACCTGGCTAGTTTCCTGGCAGCGTTGAGAAACACGTGATGGTGTCTCCACGGCTTTCTTATTTGCATACTTCCCAGGGGGCGTTGCTCTAGAATCACTGCGTTGAGAAACACGTGATGGTGTCTCCGCAGTGGATATGTTGATCTCCCTAAGGTCAACAATGCTTGCTTAAGTAGTCTTTTACTAGGCATTGCCCCCACTAGCCAGATTCCTACTCCACACTGATGAGGGGCAAATACCCCGAAACGGCTGTCTGTGGATGGATACCATGTTTGGTATAGGTGGTCTCCTTGACTGGAGACTGCCCTTCCCGTGGTTGTTCCTTCCCGGTGAAAGACCTAGCTAGTTTCCTGGCAGCGTTGAGAAACACGTGATGGTGTCTCCGCGGCTTTCTTATTTAAATCCTACAAGTGAACTTCTAAAGCACAGATTGCTGAAAAAGTTCAGCAAACATTTCTATGATAGAAAGGAGCCAGAACACACAGTTTGTCACGTACACACCTTTTCAGCATGTGAAGTGGGTGAATATAAGGGGTTAATCTATTTGTTTCTACTGAGTAATGTACTTATGTTGCACTCAGGTAGCAGTTATCACACCCTACCTAGATCAACAATTTAACAATTTTTTATCATCGTTGTTTGCAGAAAACAACATGATGATATATGGAGATGCAGTAATCGTAATAATGAACCCTCTATCCCTATGCCATACTGTTTTTTGTCAGCCTGTGAGAATAGGCAGCTAAACAAGCGCATTAAAGGGGTTCCACAGGAATATAAAAAAAAATAAGTGAAGGAAATGTCATCATAAATAAATTCTTAAATGTATTTAATTAGCAAATCACAATATTTTTTTCTAGAGAGGTACTCACTAGAGAATTAAAGGGAACCTCTCATGTCTTTTTTAGTATATTAAACTTCCTGAAATGTCTTGTTAGTGAGGCAATGAACATCACTAACATGGTTTTGTCAAACAAAAGTTTTTGTATTTATCTTAAATAAAAACATTTCTTATGGTCAGGTCACTGCATTACAGACCTTTTCTGTCAGTCATAGGGGTGGCACATAGGGTCATAGGGGTGGCACATTTGTTTGTTTCAGTTAGGCTCCTCTTCAATATATGCACACCCCCTACATTGTGAATGATTGCCATGACTGGCACAATGTCACGGCAATCTCCTAACTCCTGCGCTTACGCAGTTCCCCTCAGCTTTCTGCACTTGCGCACTGCCCCTCAGCTGTCCGGTCATGCGCTCTGCATGTCCTTCCTTCTTCTCCTCCTGACAGCAATGGTGGAAGCACAGTGTTTAGCGTTTGTGCTCCCAAGGATCATGCGCACTAAATCTGGGTGTACGCACCCAGATTGATTCGGAGGCAGTTTAATATAAAAAAAAAAAGACGTTACAGGTTCCCTTTAAAATGGCTGCCGTCTTCTTACACTGACAGAAACCTATCTTAGAATATTAGGACAGGAGCCTACGAGTGTGTGCAGTACCATGCTCCCCTGTTGTGTCCTGGAGATACTTGTATTGTTATTCAGAAATACAGGGCATACAGAATTTTGAGCAGACTGTTCTTACTTCAGCACCTCTGGTATCTCCAGTAGTTAGTATATCTTCCTACATATGATAGAGGGCAGAGCTTCCTACTGCAAATGCTCACAGGCATCTGTCCTAACATTCTAGGACAGCATTCTCTCAGTGAAGCAAGGCGGCGACCATTTTAGTTCCATAGTGATTACCTAACTAGACAAAACAATTGTGATTTGCTAATTAAACATATTTTGGAATTTAGTTACACTGACATTTCCTGTACTTATTCAAGTTTGTTTTTTTTTTCCTATTCCCGAAGAACCCCTTAGGCATGCTTAAAATTACCCATCTAAATGGTTCTATATTCCCGGGTTCAGGTTTTCCAGGCTGCCCACCAGTTTATTAGGCGAATGAGGTGTTTGTGAATGGAGAGCTAGGTAGTTGTTACTGCTATAATTTTTGGTCCAGTACGTCTAGAACTACAAAAAGAAATTCTGTCTGAGTGCTGATATCTATCATCCGTCAGAACTAGACCATGGAGTGATGACATAAGGTGGCGTTGTCGGATGCATCTTTTCTCTTTTACATCATGTGAATGGCCAGGGGCATTGTACTAGCGTGCACTATGGAGGAAGTCAGGCAGTGTGATGGTGTGTGTGACGTTCTGCAGGGAAACCTTGAGTCCTGGTATTTATGAAACTGTTGCTTTGACACGTACTATCAAACTAAACATTGTTGCTACCCCTTTCTGACAACATTTTTTCTATTGGCGGTTATCTCACTCAGTTGGATAATGCTCCATGCTACACTGCAAAAATTACTCAGGAACACTTTGAAGAACATGGCAAAGTTTAAGTTGTTGACTTGCCTTCTAAATTTCCCAGATCTCAATCCAACTGCTCATCTGTGTGAGGTGCTGAAAAGAAATGGAGGCCACCCCTCGAAAACTTACTGGACTTATGTTAAAGTCTTAATGTATGATAGGACCCTTTTACGGGGTCTTATGAAGTCCAAGTCTCCATGAGTCAGAATTGTTTGGGGACACAAGAGACCCTACAGAATATTAGACAGTTTTAATGTTATGGCTGATCAGTGTATAAATATAAATTAGCTGAGTTCTCACAATTTGACAGACTACCTATAAATCAGCCTCTCTGTCACCTCTCTGTGCTCAGTACTAAATATGAGCTCAGTAATTGAGGATGCATAACTTGCGTGCTTCCACAAATGGGTTGCCATAGTTACCTATGACATCACTGATCTCAAAAAGGCACGATCGACACATATGGTCTTGTTTTGGCAGGAGCGACATGATTTGTGTCTTCCCTGCCTTTGTGCTGATATAGTTTACTGTCCATAGCTTGGCTTAGTGTTAGAGTAGAACATTTGCCCTGATTTTCACCACCTGCAGTATTTCTAATAACATTTTCTCAATATAATAATGTGTCAAAGTAACATAACTGCCAGGACGCAACGTTTCCTAGCAGAACATTGCCTGGAGCAAGACATGCTACCTTGCCATCTTGGAGATTGGGAATATCTTTTCCCAAGGTAAGCGAAACACATGCACCTGGTTGTCCAAATGACTTAGAAGCAAATGTATTCCAATACAACTGGCCACCATCTTCCAGTTGTCCATAATCAAATGCACTATGTATTCTGGCAATTTTATATAGTGGCTTTATTAGCTTAGTCACTAGAGCTAAGCGGACTCGCAAAAAAAACGGGATCCCAGGTCCCTGCTCATTTTCTTAAAAAACCCGGATCTGATCTGGAATCCGGTACTCATATAAGTCTATGGGAACCAGAATCCAAGGATTAAAAATATTAGTGAAAGGGATAGTGGATAGCAGCGCGCGCAGTGTACTCACCCATGCTCCGTGTCATGGCGGCAAGCTGCTTCCGGGTCGCGCAATCACTTCCGGAGCTGTGTGGGTCTAGATCGTACACTAAAAGTTAAGGTAAATGCTAGAATGTATTGGCTCCTTCCAGGTATGACATAATTTGTCACGTGATGGGGGCGTGTTCAAAATGCAGTCCGCAATGTGTCCTGCTCTGCTCAGCCTAAGCGTCTTGTTTCATAAAGCAGGCAGCTCAGACTGAGCTGTGCCCACGATGTGTACTCCTCTGTTCAGCCTGAGCAGCCTGCTTCATGAAGCAGGCATCCCAGGATGAGCTGCACCCGCGATGTGTACTCCTCTGTTCAGCCTGAGTGATCTGCTTCATGAAGCCAGCAGCCCAGGATGAGTCGCTCCGGCGATGTTTTTCCCCTCTGCTCAGCCTGCACTCCCTGGTGCATGAATCGTTCACCGGGAGTCCCAGGATGAGCCTCACCGGCGATGTTTCCTCCTCTGCCCAGGCTTGGCCTACCGGTGCATGAATCGTGCACCAGATTCCCAGGATGATCCACGCCGGCGATGTTTCCCCCTCTGCTCAGCCTGTGTCTCCCGGTATATGAATCGAGCACCGGGAGGCCCAGGATGATCCACCATCGATGACCACGCTGTCAGCGATGACGTCACTCAGGTTACCCGCGGCCAACGCTGGATCCTCCAACTGTCTCATGTGGAGGACCACAGCTGTGGCTGCGGGTAACCTGAATGACAGCACCGCTGATCGCGCAGCTCACTTCAGTCACTCAGGTGACCCGCGGGCGGCCATAGCTGGAGTCCTCCAACTGTGACAGCAAGTCACCCAAGTTACTGAAGTGAGCCCCGCGATCAGCGGTGCCCTCACTCAGGTGATTTGCAGTGATCGGGCAGATGACTCCAGCTGGCCACGGGTAACCTGAGTGACTGCACTGTTGATAGCGCAGCTCACTTCAGTCACTCGGGGGATTTGCGGTGACCATAAATCAGGCCGTGGCACCCAGACAGAGCCGCGAGATGACAATGAAGTCGGCTGAAGTTCATCCGAGTTCATTCTGATCGCGCGGCTCTGTCTCGCAGCCAGCCATGCTCTATGGGGATGTCGCAGAGCCGAGTGGGAACGCACTTTCAAAAATGCATCCATTCTGCATTCAAAATGCATCCAAAACGCAGCGAAAAACGCACTGTGCCTTGTGCTAGTTTGTATTAAAGGGGTTCTTTCGTGAAAACAAGTTATTGAAGAGCCACATGATTGGTGATAATAACTTATCAATCGATGGAATCTTACCAAAGCCACACTAATCGGAGGAATATTGAACTTTTATCCTCATTTTAAAATTCAGTGACAGGTCGGATATATGTCAACAGCTCTATTAATCCTCTTTGGCGCTGCCAGAAAAAGCAGTAATTGAGGGAATGAATGGATCAGTGGTTGAGTCCCACATGAGCGCCATTCTAAAGGCCCATTTACACGCAAGGACATCGCTAACAAGATGTCGTTGGGGGTCACGGAATTCGTGACAAATATCCGGCCTCGTTAGCAACGTCATTGCGTGCAAGACCTACGAGCGAGTGTTAACGATCAAAAATACTCACCTAATCGTTGATCATTGACATGTCGTTCATTTTCATAATATCGTTGCTCGTTGTGGACGCAGGTTGTTCGTCGTTCCTGAGGCAGCACACATGGCTACGTGTGACAGCCCAGGAACGACGAACAACACCGTACCTGTATCCTCCGGCAACGAGGTGGGCGTGTCTTTCCTTCAGCTGCTCTCCGCCCCTCGGCTTCTATTGGCCACCTGCCATGTGACGTCGCTGTGACGCCGTACGAACCGCCCCCTGAGAAAAGAGGCAGTTCGCCGGCCACAGCGACGTCACTAGGCAGGTAATTATGTGTGACTGGGACCAACGATATTGTGCGCCACGGGCAGCGATTTGCCCGTGACGCACAAACGACAGGGGCGGGTGTGATCGGCAGCGACATCGCTAGCGATGTCGCTGTGTGAAAGCAGCCTTAAGGCTGGAGTCAGATGAGCATGTAAAAAAAATAGGTCCAATGTTTATCAAGGAGAGTAGGACGAGTGAAATCTGTGTGGTCTTCTGAGTGTAATGCAAGTGGAATGCGAATACGCAAATATTTTCTCATGTGGCATCCATTATACCCAATAAAGAGATTATAAAACTATATCTTTATTTCAATATAAAACTACCCCAGACAAAACAGAACACATAGGACAATATTCTAAACAACATACAAGTTGTGAATACACACAATATATACAGTGCCTTGCGAAAGTATTCAGCTCCCTTGAATTTTTCAACCTTTTCCCACATTTCAGGCTTCAAACATAAAGATAAAAATTTTAATGTAATGGTGAAGAATCAACAACAAGGGGGACACAATTGTGAAGTTGAACTAAATTTATTGCTTATTTTAAACTTTTTTAAAAAAATAAATAACTGAAAATTGTGGCGTGCAATACTATTCGTCCCCTTTACTTTCAGTGCACCAAACTCACTCCAGAAGTTCATTGAGGATCTCTGAATGATCCAATGTTGTCCCAAATGACTGATGATGATAAATATAAGCCACCTGTGTGTAATCAAGTGTCCGTATAAATGCACCTGCTCTGTGATATTCTCAGTGTTCTGTTTAAAGCGCAGATAGCATCATGAAAACCAAGGAACACAACAGGCAGGTCCGTGATACTGTTGTGGAGAAGTTTACAAAAAGGTTTCCAAAACTTTAAACATCCCAAGGAGCACTGTGCAAGTGATCATATTGAGAACAATAGAGAAGGGTGTTTAAATGCCGCGCCAACAGATCACTCGTTCAGATGGTCAGACCAATGTCACTTTATTTTCATCCAGGTCTACGCGTTTCAGGAGCACCTGCTCCCTTCCTCAGGACCGTCAGGTTACAAATAACATCAAATCTGTCTTACACAAGACCAGACATACAATAAGTAGTCAAGGTGACGTCATAGGACCATCCCTCTACTGAAAAAAACAGGCGGGAAAGGGTGCCACGTTGTCAGCTATGACGTATTAG
This sequence comes from Anomaloglossus baeobatrachus, assembly GCF_048569485.1. Lineage (NCBI taxonomy): Eukaryota > Metazoa > Chordata > Amphibia > Anura > Aromobatidae > Anomaloglossus > Anomaloglossus baeobatrachus. The sequence goes on from NC_134356.1 coordinate 262,734,273, forward strand.
AAAATTCTATAGATATATAAAGTAAAACATTAATATTAAACAGTTAGAAAATCGTAACCATAATCATCTCTCATAAAAGAGAAACAAAGGAAAAAAAATTAAAATAGAACAACGTGAATATGCAGCAAAAAAAACACCTCAGAATGTGTGTCAAATAAAGTATACATCAGCGGATGACTACCCATATATTTACAATTAATCATGCACATACTGAATGTGAAGTGCAACAGGATAGAACCAGGGGTGGTGAGAGCGCAAAGAACCTCACCAATAGGTGTGTGTTGAATTAAACACCGAAGGGGAAAGCACAGCATTAGTGTATGTCACCACCCAGGAGTGCATGGTTTTAATCACACAAAGTGATCATTTAAAACTTCCAGCACGAAGTACAGGTGAGTTCGTGGAAACATGCAAAACATGAAAAACCACCAAAAGAATTATTCAAGAATCAGGATTCAAGACAGCAGTTTACTATCGGGCAGAAGCGTGGGAACCAACTGATCCACGCATGCGTCCCAGGTCTGTATCTGGAACCGAAGGTTAAACAAGTTCAAGACCGTGGGAACCAACCCATAGCGCATGCGTGACGATCAATAGACCCAGCGCACGCCTGAGACAGCCGAGGGGAGACAACAGAACAGTATAGATCAAAAAGAACCGAATAGACAGCCATACAGGGCCAAGATATACCCTGAAGGCTTATGATGGGAAGGGCATAGAACTAGAGATGTATACAGAAAAGCTCAAGACAAAGGTGTGAGCATTATATCACGGCTCAGTCACACCGAAAAAAAGTCATGACCCGCATACAAAAAAGGGGGGGGGGGTGTGTAAAACAAGTGAGGGAGAGGAAAAGACAGTTATGGAACAAAGGGGAGTGGGGAGGGATCCTCATAAACCCAAAGTAATAGTAGGAATATGAAACTAAAAGTGGAAAGAAAAAACCACCGGGAATCTTGGATAAAAACCATATATATATATATATACACATGCATATACAGATCCGGACATGTGGTAGTGACCAACCCGAAAACAAGTCAAACCAATTATTACATGTGCACATAAAGAATAAGTGTGTGTGCAAAATCATACACGTACATACAATCAAGGTTACATACATAAAGCATCAAACAAATATATACATATATATAAAATCGTATACATGTATATGTATAAAGGTGAGCCAAGGCTCAAAAAGCCGACGGTGAGAGGGATAGATAAAAATCAATAAAATAAGGATAAAATGAAATCACCAGACCTGGTACAGAATCACATGAAAATGTGATTCAACAATAGAATTAATAACAATAAATAGGAGCATACAGATAAAACCAATAAACATATATATAAAAAAATATGTATGTATATATATAAAAAACATATGAATCAATAAAAAACAGGGGAGGTTGTATTCCCCATAAAACACTAAAACATACAACACCGCTTAAAAACATATTACGGATATCAATGAAATAAATCAGTCACCTCATTCAGGCCCCGAGGTTTTAGGGTGTTAAGTCTATAAATCCAATAGGTTTCTTTCCTACAAAGAACTTCCAACCTGTTAGGATTATGTGCAGGTATCTGTTCGATAGGGGTGACTTTTAATTTAATTTTTTATTATGATAGATGGTAGTATGACGGGACAGCCCATGAAGCATGTATCCCACCTTAATATTATGCCTGTGGGAATTGATTCTGTTATGCAGGGCTTGAATCGTTCTTCCTACATAATGCTTATTGCAGTCGCACTCGATCAAATAAATGACATAATCCGATTGACAATTCAGGTGTCCCTGTATTGGAAAACCCATGTCCCCCGGGTCAGACCCAAAAGAGACCCTTCCATGTTGGATCGATTTACAGCACAAGCAATTTTTGGTCAAACAGCTATAAGACCCAAAAGGTTTATTAGTACTAATAGTGCTGGAGGAACTCCTCAGTCTGCACGGGGCCAACTGATTCTTTAGGTTGGAGGCTCTACGAAAAGTGATCCCAGGATGAGAGGGTAAAACATCTTTGAGAAAAGGGTCATTATGTAATACTAGAAGGTGGCCCGATTCTACGCATCGGGTATTCTAGAATTTACGTATTGTGTAGTTCATGTATGATTTTTGTTATATATATATATAGATGTTGTTGTGTGTAGTTACCAAGTGTTTGTGTAGGGGCTGTACATGTTCTGGGTGTTGTCTGGGTGTGACGGGGGGGTGAGAGCGGTGTTGTATGTGTGTTGCGTGTGTTGCGTTGTTTGTGGAGCGCTGTGTGTCTGTAGCGTTGTGTGTGTGTTGCGCGGTTTGTGTGTGTGTGGTGTGTTTTGGGGGGAGGTATGTTTTGTGCAATGTGTGTGTTGTGCGGTATGTGCGTATATTTGTGTGTGCCGCGGTGTTTGTGTGTTGGGTGCTGTGTGTGCGCAGCGTTGTCTGTGTGTGTGGGTGTCTGTGTAGGGCAGTTGTTTGTGGTTCCTAGTGTGTGTGTGTGTGTGTGTGTGTGTGTGTTTTGGGGGGAGGTGCGCACTCCCAAACGTGCTCCATCCCCCATGCAGCGCACTCCCCATCGTGCTCCATCCCCCATGCAGCGCACTCCCCATCGTGCTCCATCCCCTATGCTGCGCACCCCCCCATCGTGCTCCATCTCCCATGCTGCGCACTCCCAAACGTGCTCCATCCGCCATGCTGCGCACTCCCAAACGTGCTCCATCCGCCATGCTGCGCACTCCCAAACGTGCTCCATCCGCCATACTCCGCACTCCCCATCGTGCTCCATCCCCTATGCTGCGCACCCCCTATCGTGCTCCATCTCCCATGCTGCGCACTCCCAAACGTGCTCCACCCGCCATGCTGCGCACTCCCAAACGTGCTCCATCCCCCATGCTGTGAACTCCCCATCGTGCTCCATCCCCGATGCTGCGCACCCCCCCATCATGCTCCATCCCCGATGCTGCGCACCCCCCATCGTGCTCCATCCCCCATGCTGCACCAGCATCAGCCTCTCTGCCCCCCAGCATCAGCTTCTCTGCCCCCAGCATCAGCCTCTCTCCTCCCAGCATCAGCCTCTCTCCTCCCAGCATCAGCCTCTCTCATCCTAGCATGAGCCTCTCTCATCCTAGCATGAGCCTCTCTCCTCCCAGCATCAGCCTCTCCTCTCTGTCCCCAGCATCAGCCTCTCTCCTCCCAGCCTTCCCCAGCATCAGCCTCTCTCCTCCCAGCCTCCCTCCTCCCACCCTCCCCCAGCATCAGCCTCCCTCTCCCAGCCTCCCCCAGCATCAGCCTCCCCCAGCATCAGCTTCTCTTCTCTCAGCCTACCTCTCCCAGCCTCCCTCCTCCCAGCCTCCCTCAGCATCAGCCTCCCTCTCCCAGCCTCCCCAAGCATCAGCCTCCACCAGCATCAGACTCTCTCCTTCCAGCCTCCCCCAGCATCAGCCTCCGCCAGCATCAGCCTCTTTCCTTCCAGCCTCCTCCAGCATCAGCCTCCCTCTCCCAGCCTTCCCCAGGATCAGCCTCTCTCCTCCCAGCCTCCGTCCTCCCAGCCTTCCCCAGCATCAGCTTTCCTCTCCCAGCCTCCCTCAGCATCAGCCTTCCCCAGCATCAGCCTCTCTCCTCCCAGCCTCAGCCTCTCTCCTTCCAGCCTCCCCCAGCATCAGCCTCTCTCCTTCCAGCTTCCCTCAGCATCAGCCTCCCCTTCCCAGCCTTCCCGAGGATCAGCCTCTCTCCTCCCAGCCTCCTTCCTCCCAGCCTCCCTCAGCATCAGCCTTCCGCTCCCAGTCTCCCCCAGCATCAGCCTCCCCAAGCATCAGCCTCCACCAGCATCAGCCTCTCTCCTTCCAGCCTCCCCCAGCATCAGCCTCCCCTTCCCAGCCTTCCCCAGATTCAGCCTCTCTCCTCCCAGCCTCCTTCCTCCCAGCCTCCTTCCTCCCAGCCTCCTTCCTTTCAGCCTCCCTCAGCATCAGCCTTCCGCTCCCAGTCTCCCCCAGCATCAGCCTCCCCAAGCATCAGCCTCCACCAGCATCAGCCTCTTTCCTTCCAGCCTCCCCCAGCATCAGCCTCACTCCTTCCAGCCTCCATCAGCATCAGCCTCCCGTTCCCAGCCTTCCCCAGGATCAGCCTCTCTCCTCCCAGCCTCCTTCCTCCCAGCCTCCCTCAGCATCAGCCTTCCCCTCCCAGTCTCCCCCAGCATCAGCCTCCCGAAGCATCAGCCTCCACCAGCATTAGCCTCTCTCCTTCCAGCCTCCCCCAGCATCAGCCTCCCCAAGCATCAGCCTCCACCAGCATCAGCCTCCCTCGTCCCAGCCTCCCCCAGCATCAGCCTCCCCCTCCCAGCCTCCCCCATCATCAGCCTCTCTCCTCCCAGCCTTCCCCATGATCAGCCTCTCTGCTCCCAGCCTCCTCCAGAACGCCGTGCTCCTCTGCCGACACTCACACACCCGATCGCATCCACTCACACACACCCGATCGCATCCACTCACACACACCCGATCGCATCCACTCACACACACCCGATCGCATCCACTCACACACACCCGATCACATCCACTCACACACACCCGATCGCATCCACTCACACACACAGACACTGACGATATCGCACATACGCGCTGATACTCACAACATCCGGACATACCACATGCCTCTGGCCATGTGATCCTCCGTCAGGTCCTGGAAGATCACAACAGCACAGTATCGAGGCCGAGAAGCAAGCGATATCGCCGGATGCTGTGAGTATGTGGATGCGATGTGTGTGTGAGGTGTGTGTGAGAGTGAGTGCGATCTGATGTGTGTGTGTATGCGTGTGTGTGTGCTGTTATGTTTGTGCGTGTGGAAGTCGCGCCGCTGCAGGACCTTGATTTACTGGTAACTATGCAAGCATGGTTACCAGCGCAACACGTCCCCCGCTCGCACGGGAGCCAACACCAGCATACGGCGGCGGCGTACGCTGATGTGGGCTCCCGTTGGTGAGGGGGGAAAGGGGGGGGGGAGTACAGTACTCACCTGGGATTCGTGGCTCCGTGGCCGTGTCAGTTCGGGCAATGCGGGGGGGGGGGGCGAGAGCTAACGTCTATTGCGTGAGGGGGGCGGGGCGTGGCGTGGGCGAGTTGCCAATGCCTGCAGGGTGCCGGGGCGAGAGGCCAATCTGTGGGGGGGGCGCAGAGCCTGGGCGAGCGGCTGGCCAATCCGTGTGGGGGCGCAGCCGGGGCGAGAGGCCAATCCGTGTGGGGGGGGCGGGGCCATGGCGAACCCAGCGGCCAATCAGCTTTGTGTCACCGTAAGGACATGTCACGGTGACACAATTTTGGAGCATGACAGACAGACAGACAGAATAAGGCAATTATATAGATAGACCAATGTTTCTTTAATATCCCTCTGATGGCATCCCCGTCACTACTAAACGTAGTTAGGAAATTGGATGCAAAATTATTTTTGGGGACAGATTCAACACCTGAAACAGCTGTAGGGGACGGGTCCCCTTGCACCTGATGTCTATTAGCCTGGTACGCTTTTTTTATAACAGTCAAAGGGTATTTTTTATACAGGAATCTTTCTTTCAGAACCAAAGTCACAAAAACCAAATCATTATCTAATGTACAATTTCTCCTGATTCTTTGGTACTGATTTTTAGGAACGTTGAGCAACCACTTGTCATAGTGATTACTATTAAATTTTTTTTTATTTTTTAAAAAAGTAGACTGCAATGGGTATATTGATTTTAATAGTAATCACTATGACAAGTGGTTGCATCCAATTTCCTAACTACGTTTAGTAGTGACGGGGATGCCATCAGAGGGATATTAAAGAAACATTGGTCTATATTACATAATGACCCTTTTCTCAAAGATGTTTTACCCTCTCATCCTGGGATCACTTTTCGTAGAGCCTCCAACCTAAAGAATCAGTTGGCCCCGTGCAGACTGAGGAGTTCCTCCAGCACTATTAGTACTAATAAACCTTTTGGGTCTTATAGCTGTTTGACCAAAAATTGCTTGTGCTGTAAATCGATCCAACATGGAAGGGTCTCTTTTGGGTCTGACCCGGGGGACATGGGTTTTCCAATACAGGGACACCTGAATTGTCAATCGGATTATGTCATTTATTTGATCGAGTGCGACTGCAATAAGCATTATGTAGGGAGAACGATTCAAGCCCTGCATAACAGAATCAATTCCCACAGGCATAATATTAAGGTGGGATACATGCTTCATGGGCTGTCCCGTCATACTACCATCTATCATAATAAAAAAATTAAATTAAAAGTCACCCCTATCGAACAGATACCTGCACATAATCCTAACAGGTTGGAAGTTCTTTGTAGGAAAGAAACCTATTGGATTTATAGACTTAACACCCTAAAACCTCGGGGCCTGAATGAGGTGACTGATTTATTTCATTGATATCCGTAATATGTTTTTAAGCGGTGTTGTATGTTTTAGTGTTTTATGGGGAATACAACCTCCCCTGTTTTTTATTGATTCATATGTTTTTTATATATATACATACATATTTTTTTATATATATGTTTATTGGTTTTATCTGTATGCTCCTATTTATTGTTATTAATTCTATTGTTGAATCACATTTTCATGTGATTCTGTACCAGGTCTGGTGATTTCATTTTATCCTTATTTTATTGATTTTTATCTATCCCTCTCACCGTCGGCTTTTTGAGCCTTGGCTCACCTTTATACATATACATGTATACGATTTTATATATATGTATATATTTGTTTGATGCTTTATGTATGTAACCTTGATTGTATGTACGTGTATGATTTTGCACACACACTTATTCTTTATGTGCACATGTAATAATTGGTTTGACTTGTTTTCGGGTTGGTCACTACCACATGTCCGGATCTGTATATGCATGTGTATATATATATATATATGGTTTTTATCCAAGATTCCCGGTGGTTTTTTCTTTCCACTTTTAGTTTCATATTCCTACTATTACTTTGGGTTTATGAGGATCCCTCCCCACTCCCCTTTGTTCCATAACTGTCTTTTCCTCTCCCTCACTTGTTTTACACACCCCCCCCTTTTTTGTATGCGGGTCATGACTTTTTTTCGGTGTGACTGAGCCGTGATATAATGCTCACACCTTTGTCTTGAGCTTTTCTGTATACATCTCTAGTTCTATGCCCTTCCCATCATAAGCCTTCAGGGTATATCTTGGCCCTGTATGGCTGTCTATTCGGTTCTTTTTGATCTATACTGTTCTGTTGTCTCCCCTCGGCTGTCTCAGGCGTGCGCTGGGTCTATTGATCGTCACGCATGCGCTATGGGTTGGTTTCCACGGTCTTGAACTTGTTTAACCTTCGGTTCCAGATACAGACCTGGGACGCATGCGTGGATCAGTTGGTTCCCACGCTTCTGCCCGATAGTAAACTGCTGTCTTGAATCCTGATTCTTGAATAATTCTTTTGGTGGTTTTTCATGTTTTGCATGTTTCCACGAACTCACCTGTACTTCGTGCTGGAAGTTTTAAATGATCACTTTGTTTGATTAAAACCATGCACTCCCGGGTGGTGACATACACTAATGCTGTGCTTTCCCCTTCGGTGTTTAATTCAACACACACCTATTGGTGAGGTTTTTTGCGCTCTCACCACCCCTGGTTCTATCCTGTTGCACTTCACATTCAGTATGTGCATGATTAATTGTAAATATACGGGTAGTCATCCGCTGATGTATACTTTATTTGACACACATTCTGAGGTTTTTTTTTGCTGCATATTCACGTTGTTCTATTTTAATTTTTGTTCCTTTGTTTCTCTTTTATGAGAGATGATTATGGTTACGATTTTCTAACTGTTTAATATTAATGTTTTACTTTATATATCTATAGAATTTTCTAATACGTCATAGCTGACAACGTGGCACCCTTTCCCGCCTGTTTTTTTCAGTAGAGGGATGGTCCTATGACGTCACCTTGACTACTTATTGTATGTCTGGTCTTGTGTAAGACAGATTTGATGTTATTTGTAACCTGACGGTCCTGAGGAAGGGAGCAGGTGCTCCTGAAACGAGTAGACCTGGATGAAAATAAAGTGACATTGGTCTGACCATCTGAACGAGTGATCTGTTGGCGCGGCATTTAAACACCCTTCTCTATTGTTCTCTGTTTTCTGCCACTGGGTGGCTGCAGCCGTGGATCGATTGTACATGCCATTATAGTGGTTGTGACTCTCACAACCACATCTGGTGAGTAGCATCACTCCCCCCTCCCCACCCTACACTCTTTTGGGGTAAGACCCTATTTGCGCTTGTTTGTCCACAGCTTTTTCGTTTATCAAGTGATCATATTGAAATGGAAGGAGTATCATATCACTGCAAATCTACCAAGACCCTGCTGTCCATTCAAACTTTCATCTCAAACGAGGAGAAGACTGATCAGAGATGCAGACAAGAGGCCCATGATCACTCTAGATGAACTGCAGAGATCTACAGCTGAGGTGGGAGAGTCTGTCCTTAGGACAACAATCAGTCGTGCACTGCCCAAATCTGACCTTTATGGAAGAGTGGAAATGAGAAAGCCATTTTTCAAAGATATCCATAAACAGTGTCATTTAAAGTTTGCCACAAGCCACCTGGGAGACACACCAAACATGTGGAAGAAGGTGCTCTGGTCAGATGAAACCAAAATCAAACTATGTGGGCACAATGCCAAACGATATGTTTGGCGTAAAAGCAACACAGCTCATTACCCTGAACACACCGTCCCCACTGTCAAACATGGTGGTGGCAGAATCATGGTTTGGGCCTGCTTTTCTTCGGCAGGGACAGGGAAGATGGTTAAAATTGATGGATGGAGCCAAATACAGGACCATTCTTTAAGAAAACCTGTTGGAGTCTGCAGAAGACCTGAGACTGGGGCGAAGATTTGTCTTCCAAGACAATGATCCCAAACATAAAGCAGAATCTACAATGGAATGTTTTCACAAATTAAACATATCCAGGTGTTAGAATGGCCAAGTCAAAGTCCAGACCTGAATCCAATCGAGAATCTGTGGAAAGAGCTGAAAACTGCTGTTCAGAAACGCTCTTCATCCAACCTCACTCAGCTCCAGCTATTTGCAAAGGAAGAATGGGCAAGAATTTCAGTCTCTCGATGTGCAAAACTGATAGACACATACCCCAAGCGACTTGCAGCTGTAATCGCAGCAAAAGGTGGCGCTACAAAGTATTAACTTAAAGGGGCCGAATAATATTGCAAGCCCCACTTTTTAGTTATTTATTTTTTAAAAAAGTGTAAAATAAGCAATAAATTTCGTTCAACTTCACAATTGTGTCCCACTTATTGATTCTTCACCATAACATTACATTTTTTATCTTTATGTTTGAAGGCTGAAATGTGGAAAAAGGTTGAAAAATTCTCGTTACGAGATATGTCGTGAAGTGGCAACTGGGCAGATATACAAATGGCCATTTATATATGCTAAATATCTCATTTTTTTTTAGATTTTCCTAAGCAGTAATGCAGGTCCATGTTCACACATTCATAGTTTCCATACTTTAGCATTATCAGAGTGCAAACTGTCTTCTTTTGTATTACAAATAATTAACCACCAATAAATCTGGTCCAGAAGCCAAATCCCATGACCTAATCATTATTCCTGGTCACAACACACCAGGCAAGGCATGAGGTATTAATATCCCATAATTAATACCCCTACTTTGCAGAACCTACGCCCTCAAGTTACCATGACCTGTAACGGGAGCCACTATTCCCCACTAGTGACTTCCTACCTGAAAGACAATTATTATTATTATTATTATTATTATTATTATTAGGGATGATCGAATACCTCAAATATTTGGCTTCGCAAATATTTTCCAAATAGGTCGCCGCTATTCGACTATTCGCGAATATTCGATGTGCAATGTAAGTCTGTGAGAAACCCGAATAACTATTCGGAACTATTTGGGCTTCCCATAGACTTACATTGTGCATCGAATATTTGCAAAGCATCATTCCTAATTATTATCTATTATTATAGCGCCATTAATTCCATGGTGCTTTACACGTGAAAGGGGGTATACATAAAAATTAGTATAACAATCATTAACAGTACAAAACAGAGTGGTACAGGAGGTGAGAGGATCCTGCCCGGGAGGGCTCTTAGGCTACAGGGAATGGGTGAGGGTACAACAGGTGAGGACAGAGCCGGTTGTGCAGTGGTGTACTGGACTGAGGGTTATTGTAGGTTGTAGGTTTGTCGGAAGAGGTGGGTCTTCAGGTTCCTCTTGAAGCTTTTCACGGTAGGAGAGAGTCTGATTTGCTGGGGTAGAGCGTTCCAGAGTATGGCGGAGACACGGGAGAAATCTCGTATGTGATTGTGGGAAGAGGAGATAAGAGAGGAGTAGAGAAGGAGATCTTGTGAAGATCTGAGGTTGCGTACAGGTAGGTACCGGGAGACTAGGTCACATCGGCATTAAGCAGCTGGCAAACTCTGATTTTGAATACTTCAATTACAAGTATTATTTTTCTGTGGTGCTGTTGGCCTTGGCTGACAACTAATACAAGTTTGTAATTGTTTATTGGGGTTTGTGGCTGAACTGGAGGTTCTAGACTCTTCAATTCATCTATAATGAGTTGGCAGCTTCATAAAAATGACGTTTCTCCTCCATGTCTTCTTCCTGGTTTCAGAGTCGATCCAGCACCTAATGTTGTGGTAGGGAATAAGACTTTTCAATTAACCAGAGAAATTGTCAGGTCCTATCCACGATGAGCTCTAGACTACTGTTACCGTGTGTCTAACTACTAGCTATTACGTGCATGTAGAGTCATGGAATGTGCATTTGGAATTTTTGTTCTCCAAATGGAAGCTTCGTATGTCAGCATTTCAAGCTAAAGTAATGTTAATGCCATCATTAAGCCTGTGTGATCCTACACAACCTTACCAGTATCCACCATAGCCCTGAGGAAGTTTGTGATGGCCAAGACCAGGGAGACACTTCTGGATCAGGACCACACATTGCCACTACATGGCAGAAGCCTTCACCCATAAAAATATGGGACATTTTTACAAACTATTTTGTTTTGCCATAGAGAGCCACTCCCTAGCAAGACTCCTATTTTGTTTTACCATAATGTGTTGTTCTTTATATTATCACCATTAATAAAAAGGATTTTTTCACAACTAAATGTGTCTTGACTATTTTTTGCCTATATTACTCAACACCTGTATCCCAGTAATAACTGTAAAAAAATCATGCTAAATGCATTAGACAAAATAATTTATTAATGTAACAGAAATAGCCAATCTAGGCTATAAGGGCCATATTGCAGTCATATTGTTTTGGAAGGCTGCACATGGGCCAAACTAAACATGCCAAAAAAAAAAAAAAACGAGAGTTCTACTTCACCAAAAAAAAATAAAAATCATGGGTATAGGGTTTAAGTAGCAGGTTTGGGGTCAGCATGAGGGTGAACTAATGGTGGAACAAAGGATGAGGTGGTGTCACGTTCGTCTCCGTTTTTAGAGGCCAGTGACAGCCTTTGAACTGGAGCCTCTCATTTGGGTCTACATTTAAATGGCTTTCATTTCTCTTAGTACTGAAATGGTTAAATGTCAGTTTTTCTCTTGCAGCTTTTCCAAGCAGCTCCTAGCTGAGTGTTTCAGCTACACTTACATTGTGGTCCCACCCTTCAGGTTTAAATAGCAGTGTTACACAGCAATCCTTGCTGAAGATACAAAGTCATTTGGTCTCTGGCCACCTTGGAGGAAGGTTCTACTGTGGAAGTTTCCTTTCCCAGGCTTTATCCATTTGGTTGCTTTTTCCCCCATTTGTTTTTACTTACCTTGTGTCTTGTTAGGGAGTCGGTGAGGTCTAATGAACCCCACCTGCCCTTCACTAGTCAGGGCATCTATAAGGTCTTCTGAGGGTCTCAGGTTCCTGCTTGGCGACAGTTGTGGAGACTATAGGGATTGGCTAGGAGAGGAAGGACAGCTGCAGGTGAGGATAGGAAGTGTCCAACCAAACCCCTCTCACTAGTTCTAGGGCTTCCCGCTGTTATTGTGTCCCCAGTGTCCCATTTTGTTTGTTGTTTTTTTTGTTGTTCATCAGACACACGTAGGTCTGAACGCCATCCGCCACGCTTGCTACACTCGGCAAGCATGACAGGTGGAGGCCAGAGGGGGAATGGAGTTGGATGTTGGCTGAGTCTGCAGAGGTACATGGTATGGCCCACTAGTGCCTTAATATGCTGCCTCATGCTGTGAATAACTGGACGAACGGGGTTGCTTTTGTGGCACATTGTATGGCTGGGTCTCAGTGGTAGCGGCAAACCATTTGCCCTGAGCAGGTACATTGCAGTAGCCATACTGTGCGGGTGGTGGTACCTATGGTTTGGCTTGTAACGGTGGTTGTGGATGAAGGGGTCATGTTACGCAGCCAGCTGTTGTTCATCTTCCAGCATACAGAGTCAGTTGTTGGCAAACTGCTGCCACCTTTCCAGGTAATTAAATACATTCCTGGGGTTGTTGGGTGCAATGCAGGCATCCACCAAAATTCGTATGGCAGTCTTTGCCAGCAGCCTGCCAGGAGCAGGAATGTCACTCAAATAGCATGCCAGGTTGCAGACAAAGGCCTCCTCCCAATCATTATTAATAGTGCGAACTAGAGAGTGTCATGTTAAACTATCCACCTTGCGTATGGCATTGATGATGAGGAGGTTCCTCCTCCACCTCGCTTGTCGGGGCATGGCTTCAGTAATTGGTGAATTGTCCAATGGTTGTGTTCAACTACTGCTCCATTCAGGTTCTTCCTCATCATGGGCCTGATTGGCACCTGCTGCTGGTAGATACACTGCCGAATCGCTGTCCTCTGCAGAGTCACCTACTGGATCCAACATTGCATCAGATTCAGATGCTATGTCCCTCTCTCTCATGTTCGATTCAATTCTACAATTTGCAAAACAAAAAAATGAAACCCCCCCCCAAAAAACTAAAAACAAACGTACCAGCACCTGGAAACAGAATAAACCAAGTGTGAACAGGTGCAAGCTGCTATGACTGCATGATATACAAAAAAAGAGGATACCACAGCACACGAAGTGTCAAGATAAATTGAACATAAGGAATTTGAATTACATTACTGCTTTATGACATACTTATCAAAATGAAGGTACTTAGCGCAAAATTGGCCAATTGATAAGAGGCTGTCAGGGGCAGTAAGTAGTCCTTTCTTGACAGAACCCTGACCTAATATTCTTTATATTGTAGCTATGCCTTTTCACTACTATAAGAATCATTATATCATGAAAATTATTGTTATACTAAAATAATAAATTACAATTTTTCACATAAGGAAACCCACAAGTTTCTACAAATAGGCAATGTAGCTTTAAAAATAAGCTCGCTTTTGTTGTCCTTAATGATTTATTAAAGCGTACCAGGAAGTCCATTCTAACACATGCAGTGCCGTATTTACCAGCAGAGGCCTCTCTATCGACTCTTTATTGTTTAGCATTGCTTAAGTCCTAAAATAGCTCTTTCTAGGAATTCAGTAGACCAGAGAAGGGCGTGAAAGATTACAGAAGTCTGTTCACAGCACATTTGTGCATTTCTAGCTGTCACACCAGAAATGAAATCATTTGAAATAATCACATCATTCTTTCTGTGGAGAGAATGAGATCAAACACAGGGAACGTTTTTAGAGGTGACAACAACACAGCAGCTGGTTTACACCAGCTACATAAAGTGAAAAGATGGAGTCTGTACTGAAAAGCAAGTGTTTCTACAGGTAGAGAAGGCTCATGTGAGTCTCTGTACACCTTTATGAAAGAGGTTGTCCTTCCAGACATAGCATACAAGCACCATGCATGGGATGAAAACAACACTATGTTTACGTATATAGGATTCAGGTGAGGCCACTACAGTCTCTTGCAGGACTACTGATCCCTGTGATTGGCTGCAGAAGCTAGGTGACAGCGCATCATCTGAAGTTTCTCTCTTGATGCGCCGTTCTAGTCACATGACTGCTGAAACCAGTAACTGGCCTTAGTGGTCTTGTGACCGAAGAGTGGTGAAAACCCTTTATAGGAAAGCTCATCTGTAAATATTGTATAAAAAGCTGGAGGGGAAAAAGCGCAATAGGGTCTTCCCCAATAACACATAATAAAAGTAATAAAGGGAATGTGCTCACCTTATTGGGTTGTGAATCACACAACCAGATATTAAGCTTGTAACCAGCTCCTGCAGAGTCCACATGCTGAAGAAGCCAAAAAAAAAACCAACCCCAACTCTTCCTCAGGAAATCCACCTATATGGATCCGCCCTTTCATCAATTCCCAATCTACAAAAATGCTAGTGCATGCCCTCATAATCTCCCGCCTCGACTACTGCAACATCCTCCTCTGTGGTCTCCCTGCTTACACGCTCGCCCCTCTCCAGTCCATCCTTAATTCTGCTGCCCGAATGATCCACCTCTCTCCTCAATACCACCCTGCTTCTCCTCTCTGCAAATCCCTCCATTGGCTCCCAATCTTCCACCGTATCTATTTCAAATTACTAACACTGACCTACAAAGCCATCCATAATCTATCTCCTCCTTATATCTCTGAACTAATTTCTCAGTACTCTCCAAAACGCAATCTCCGATCCTCCCAAGATCTCCTTCTCTCCTCCTCTCTCATTCGCTCCTCACGCAACCGACTCAAAGACTTCTCCCGAGCATCCCCAGTCTCCTGGAACTCGCTGCCTCAACATGTCAGATTATCTACTACACTTGCAAACTTCAAACAGAACTTGAAAACTCATCTGTTCAGAAACGCCTACAACCTTCAATGAGCTCACTGCTTTACCACCACGGTGCAGAGCTGCCGCTCCACCACCGTGCGGAGCTGCCGCCCCACCACCGTGCAGAGCTGCCACCCCACCTACACCCCACCTACTGTCTCCTCCCCAAAATCCTATAGAATGTAAGCCCGCAAGGGCAGGGCCCTCTTCCCTCTGTATTAGTCTGTCTACTGTAACTTGTATATGTATTCTGTATGTAGCCCCCTTCTCATGTACAGCACCATGGAATCAATGGTGCTCTATAAATAAATAATAATAATAATAATAATATTGGTGGATTTCCTGAGGAAGAATTGGGGTACACTTCGAAATGTGTAGAATTAAACCACCTTGCATTATACCTCTCCTGCATGTATGTTGTATCTCCAGCAGCGCAGTAATAGTTCCACATTAACAGTGTGCCCCAGGGGTTTTTTTTGGCTTCCTCTGTAAATATTAGGACAAGACTTTCTTTTGTTTGCCTTTTTTACCTCTTCAAATTCTATAGCTCAGAATATTTTTAGTTTACTATCAACATTCTGGTTAAGTCAATTTGAGGTGGAACAAAAAAAATCCAAAGATGTATCCATTTCTTGATTAGAGTCAAAGATAATAATTTCGCTTACAAGTTCATTGGTCTTTAAAGCACAGCTAGCACACAAAGGACATCAGTGTCTAATCTGTGAGCTGTTCCTATTTAAAGGGAATCAGTCGGCAGTTTTTTTTTAAAAAATATTTGTTTATTAAACAACCAAACATAACAGGTACAGGTTAAAAAAAAAATATAGAAGTACAGGTACATAAATACAATAAACGGGAATCATCACCTAAGCATGAGTGACACAACATAGTCAGACCTCAAATCATTGCAAGGCAGTAATATTTTCATCCAACATGAGTAAGCTATGTAATTAAAGAACCTGAGATATAAACATCTAAAAGAAGAACTAGAGTAACAAAGTAACCATTTCTGCCGTTGTTTACCAACCTTAAAGTATTTAAAACAGACCCCAGTCCTTAAGTAGTAGAGTATAATGAATGCATTAGCAAAAGTTACCATAATCAGGTGGATAATGTTAAGGAGGAGTTCCATAACTTCCAGACCTTAGCAAACTTTTCAGGGCATCCTCTATTTTGGTATACAGATCGTTCATATGGAATTATTCCATTGACTAGCTCTATCCAAGCACGTGTGGTTGGGTGGGATCCACCTATCCAGCGTAGGGCTAGGAGTTTCCTAGCCATATACAAAATCTCCCGTAAGAAGATTTTAATATGATGAGTCCAAGACCCCTTGTCCGCAACCCCGTAAAGAGAGCAACGGACTACAATGTATGGGAAAGGAGGCAAGGGAGGACAGAATCGAGATGACCGAATGCCAGAAGGACGCATTTACCGAGCAACCCCAAATCTTGTGGATAAAATCCGTGTCCTCCCCATGACACTGCAGGCATTCCAATGTCGGCAGGTGACGCATATGGAATAACCTCAGCGGGGTTAAATATGCCTGGTATATATATATATATATAATGTCACTGATCAAGGGGGAAACATAAGTCAGGGATTCCAAAATCTTTTCCCAATCCTCCTCCTAAATGTCCAGGATTAACAACCCCCACTTCTTCCTGACTGCTGAGACTCATTACCCACAAAAAGCAGGTATGTGTATAAAGAGGGCAGAGGCATATCTAGGGGGGGCTGGCGGGGCATCTGCCCTGGGCGCAGCTGTGAGGGGGGCGCTATCGGGCTGACTGATGCTGCGCTGTGAAAGTTTCCCTGGGGGCTGCGTTTGCCGATCTGCAGTGGGAGCCGCTATTCTTTGAGCGCAGCCGCACTCAGAATCTGCAGCGTGTGGCTCCCACTGCTCAATTGTCCTTGTATCTGTCAGATGCGAGGACAATTGGAGCGGTGACCCCGGCACTGACTTCCGGGTCAGAGCGACGGCTGTAATGTGATCATGTCAGCTGATCATACTATTGACCCGGAAGTCAGGCCCGCAATGCAGAGGCGGCAGAGAGCGCTGACAGTGCTCCACTGTGGAGCTGAAGACACGGACAGAAGAACATTATGGAGTGAGGGGGGAGGTAACTATGTACAAGGAATGGGGGGGACAGAGGGTGGGGAGAGGGAACTATTAGTGGACACATTATGAGGGTATAGAGGGTGGGGAGGGGGCAGCATCTAAAGACAGTATGGAGGAGAGAGGATGGAAAGGGAGCAGTATCTATAGACACAGTAGGGGTGAGGGGGAATATCTTTTGACAGTATGGTGGGAAGAGAGGTTGGGGAGGGGGAAGCATCTTTGGGCACAGTATGGGGAGAGAAATGATGAGGGATAATGTATGGGGAGAGAAATGATGAGGGATGATGTATGGGGAGAGAAATTATGAGGGGTGATGTATGGGTAGAGAAATGATGAGGGGTGATGTATGGGGAAAGAAATGATGAGGGGTGATGTATGGGGAGAGAAATGATGAGGGATGATGTATGGGGAGAGAAATGATGAGGGGTGATGTATGGGGAAAGAAATGATGAGGGGTGATGTATGGGGAGAGAAATGATGAGGGGGATGTGTGGGGAGAGAGAAATGATGAGGGGTGATGTATGGGGAGAGAAATGATGAGGGGTGATGTTTGGGGAGAGAAATGATGAGGGGTGATGTATGGGGAGAGAAATGATGAGGGTGATGTATAGGAAGAGACAAGATGCGGGGTGGTGTATGGGGAGAGGGAAGATGCGTGGTGGTGTATGGGGAGAGGGAAGATGCGGGGTGGTGTATGGGGAGAGGGAGGATGCGGGGTGGTGTATGAGGAGAGGGAGGATGCGGGGTGATGTATGGGGAGAGGGAGGATGCGGGGTGATGTATGGGGAGAGGAAGGATGCAGGGTGATGTATGGGGAGAGGGAGGATGCGGGGTGATGTATGGGGAGAGGAAGGATGCGAGGTGATGTATGGGGAGAGGGATGATGCGGGGTGATGTATGGGGAGAGGGAAAATGCGGGGTGATGTATAGGGAGAGGGATGATGAGGGGTGATGTATAGGGAGAGACAAGATGCGGGGTGATGTATGGGGAAAGGGAGGATGCGGGGATGATGTATGGGGAGAGGGATGATGCGGGGTGATGTATGGGAGAGGGAGGATGCAGGGATGATGCATGGGGAGAGGGAGGATGCGGGGTGATGTATGGGCAGAGGGAGGATGCCGGGTGATCTATGGGGAGAGGGAGGATGCGGGGTGATGTATGGGGAGAGGGAAGATTCGGGGTGATGTATGGGGAGAGGGAGGATGCGAGGTGATGTATGGGGAGAGGGAGGATGCGAGGTGATGTATGAGGAGAGGGAGGATGCGGGGTGATGTATGGGGAGAGGGAGGATGCGGGATGATGCATGGGGAGAGGGAGGATGCGGGATGATGCATGGGGAGAGGGAGGATGCGGGATGATGTATGGGGAGAGGGAGAGTGGGGATCATGTATGGGAAGAGGGAGAGTGGGGATGATGTATGGGGAGAGGGAGAGTGGGGATGATGTATGGGGAGAGGGAGAGTGGGGATGATGTATGGGGAGAGGGAGAGTGAGGGGTGATGTATGGGGAGAGGGAGAGTGGGGATGATGTATGGGGAGAGGTAGAGTGGGGATGATGTATGAGGAGAGGGAGGGTAAGGGGTGATGTATGGGGAGAGGGAGGGTGAGGGGTGAAGTATGGGGAGAGGGAAGGTAAGGGGTGATGTATGGGGAGAGGGAGGGTGAGTGGTGATTTATGCACAGAATAGAGACTGGGTAGTGGAGGGATGTGGTATGGAGAGGGGGCAGAATTGGAGGACAGTGTGAGGCCATAGCGAGGAGGGGGTGGGATGAGAGGGCACAGTATTAAGACTGGGCAGTATAGGGTGGTACAGTGAGAGCACAGTGTGAAGAGTAGCATGGAAAGGAGAGGGAGTGTGTGGGGCATGTAAGATAAGAGGGACAGTGTGGGGTCATATTTTGTGCAGAGAATACTGTGAGGGACCATTATTTATTCTGGGGCACAGTGTAGGGCAGATATTTATAAATAGAAGTATTATAATCATTATGTTATTTTAGGGGCATCGTGATGGGATGTGCTGCATAAGACCGTAAGACCGGAGAAGATAGAAATCTGCAGAGATGAGACGTGAATGTGAAAAGTCATCATGGCGTCAGGACAAGACGAATAGAAAAAAACGACTCAGAGGCAACATCATCTATAAGGTACCTGAATTTAAATGTTTATTTGTGATACTGACTATGTCCCATCATTAGGCCTTAGTCCCACTTGCGCATTGCTTCTGATGTGAGCGCAGTGGGACCCCCACTGATCAGCTGTTCTTGGTGCAAGTGGCCGGAAATGCTTATTTCTGGATCTGCTCCGTCCTTTGATAGTGTCCGCGGCTGGGTACAGCACATCCACCTCATTGATTGTAATAGGAACCTGCAGCCGCTATCAGAAGATGGAGCACATCCAGAACTGAGCACTTCCGGCCACCTGCCAGCACCGGCATGGCACCTAGAACAAGCGATTGGCGGGGGTGCCAGGTGCCGGATCCCAACCAATCAGACATTGGTGACCTATCCTAAGGAAAGGACTTCAGTGTTAAAGTAGTGGACAATCTCTTTAATAAAGTCTTGTGCCGTCTGACAAGTTAAGGGTTACTATGTTTTTATTTATGTTGTTAAGAGCATTAAAGGGGTTGTCCAAGTTTGTGATGTGACTGCAGACTTCTGAATTCTCACAGTGTGCACAATGCACGCTGTCAGGATTCTCTGGTGCCGGCGGTGAGAGTGGGAGTGGGATCCCCACAAGGATGCAGGGCCTACCCCCTTAGGGACCCAGAACCCCAGTGCTGGTAACACCAAAAACCCAGGTAATCCCAGTTTTACCCAACAAATCACCCATACAATGGTATTTAGCTAGGGTGGGACCATGGATGGCTGCCTAGAGGTGGAGCCATTCCAGTCCACTAGTTGACCAGGTGGGAGGGGCAGACTGTGGAGAGTAGGAAGTCTAGAGTTGACAGTGGAGGTGAAAAGGTGTGACTGAGCAACGTCCTGACTTGGGTTAACGGTGACCTGGTACCCAGGAGAGATGGTTGCCGGTGGAGTACAGTGGCATACTCCCGGAACTACACACCAACGGGGTACAGGACCCTAGGACAGGAGAGAGCTTCAGTCCAACCTGTTAACACCTGTACAGCAAAGGGGACCATCAAGGAGCTTGCTGACCCTAAAGAATCTGAAGACTCAGTAGCAAAGGGAGAACCGGGGGCATAGGGTTCACGCTGCTGTCAGGCGGACAGAAGTGGACAAACCACAGACCGGGGACTCCCAGTGTTTCATACCACGGAGACCCACTTACCAGAGACAGGTGCAGGGGAAGAAGGTACCAGAGAACCAGACTGGCACTGGGACAACGGGGACCTGGAGGCGAAACCAGCCGGCCTCGGACAACCAGTTAACACATAAAGTGAGTAAACCAGTTGCACTGAATACCTGTCTGAACTTCTCCTTCCGACGCCCTCCACACCATACACCTGCTGGGGTAATACACTACTTGCAGAGGGACTACCATACTAGCTGCTAATACCATTAGCCCCAGTAGAGACATTTTGCAGCGGCGGCTACTTACATATAGCTGCAACATCGCAAGTGGCATCACGAATAAACTTTATTTACCAAT
Source organism: Anomaloglossus baeobatrachus (assembly GCF_048569485.1). Classification (NCBI taxonomy): domain Eukaryota; kingdom Metazoa; phylum Chordata; class Amphibia; order Anura; family Aromobatidae; genus Anomaloglossus; species Anomaloglossus baeobatrachus. Next base: position 262,754,739 of record NC_134356.1, read on the forward strand.
TGTCACAAACCACCGGGGGGGTCACTCAGAAATCCCCCGCGCTGGCTACCAGTACGTCACAATCGGGGGGTAACAAGTGGGGGTCACCCCTCCTTTATACCTCCCGACCGACAGACAGAGCACGTGACGCGCTCTCTAGCGCCCCTCTTATAGTCAGGCCAATTATGGAATTGCCCGACCATAAGCAAGGAGGCCGCTATACTACTTATGCCGATTATTGAAGGGTCCCCGGTGAGAGTAAGGTATATATTCCCCCGACCTCCGCGGGCGGAATATATAAAATCTCCCCGAATCTCACTGGCCTCCCCACAATAATCCTTGGCACAATTCGCTGCCACCAACCGATTTACGGTAACTATTAGCCGAACACACAGACGTGGGATTCAAGATCGAGATAACAGAACAGCCCAAGATTAATTATATAATTTAATCAGCCTAAAGCACACTAGAACTACAATATATACAATAGGGAATCTACAGAATATACATAGGTCAGAGTACAGTTACAGATAAAGCATGGTTTACAAACAGGCATACACAGTTCCAGCAGTTACCTTGTTGCGTCTGGCCACAGGGGGGCGCTGTACCCAGGTTTCTAGGATCCTTCCCACAGATGTTTCCTACACGTGCCCCCAGCGAAAAGAACACTGGAAAATGGCCGAAGTAGGGTTATCAACCTGGGCAATCCAGGTCCCCTCCTACCTTAGTGACCTCACAGGGAGCACTGCTCCACCCCTGGCTGGAGTTATGGACAAAATCCACAACATGGAATATGGCCATAACTTTGCCTGGGAGCGTCGTAGGCGGACGCCAATGCTCTCATTGTGACAGTTATGAATTTAGCTACAGAACGAGGGGACTCATGACCTGTCTGCCAGTTCCCCATTGGCTGATATCACGCCTGGGGCATTTCCCAATGTCCTGCTCCCATAAAAAGGGTGTGCCGGCATCGTCCGCATGCGGAGACACCATTTTTATGGTTGCCATATTTATCGGAAATATGGCTTGCGAGATATGAACCATTTTTTACTGGAGTCGTTCTGTCTGCTAGTTCCATAGCCTTGCTAATGAGATACAACTCTTGTTACAGGGTGACGGCAGGGAGTCATCCTGTGTCCATTGTTCCCACACCACCTCATCTCCATATCACAGGACATGGCCATGGAGGTGTAAGTGGAACACTGAGAACAAGAAGGGAGGGGGCACTGCCAGGGAGTGATGAGGGATTATGACTGGAGTCATAATTCATCTTCATATCCCGGGATTTGCCTCACACCTCCCCCCTTTTGAGGGCGCTAGGGGGCAGCACACTCCGGTGTTCCCCCGTGCGCCCGTCCGCGACCTCTCCTTGTCGGGACAGCCCGTCTGCGTTACCGTGGTCACGGCCCCTTTTGTGGCGAATGGTGAAGTTGTATTGCTGGAGCGCAAGGCTCCATCGCAACAATCGCCCATTCGTCCCAGAGACGGTGTGCAACCAGCTGAGGGGATTGTGGTCCGTCTCCACGATGAAGTGGCGCCCGTATAGATAGGGTTGCAGACGCTGCAGGGCCCACACTATGGCCAGGCACTCCTTCTCCATCGTGGAATAGGCAACTTCCCTTGGTAACAGCTTCCTGCTCAGGTACAAGACTGGGTGCTCTTGGCTCGCAGAGTCCACCTGGCTGAGCACCGCACCGAGGCCGAAGTCACTGGCGTCGGTCTGTACTACAAACGGCCGCGTGAAGTCGGCTGCCTGTAGCACGGGCGGGCTGGACAGGGCGTCCTTTAGGGCCCGGAAGGCTGTCTCGCAGTCCATTGTCCAATCGACTGCAGAGGGCAGCTTCTTCTTGGTGAGGTCCGTCAAGGGCTTTGCCAGGCTACTATAGCATGGAACAAACCTCCTATAGTACCCAGCGGTCCCCAAGAAGGACATCACCTGCTTCTTGGTCCTGGGGGTGGGCAAGGATGCGATGGCTTCCACTTTCTCAGGCTCGGGCTTCAGTGTTCTCCCACCTACCCGGTGACCGAGGTACTGGACCTCGCTCATGGCCAGCTGACACTTTCCCGGCTTGATGGTCAAACCTGCCCGGTGGATCCGCCTGAGCACCTGTGCTAGATGCTCTAGGTGGTCCTCCCAGGTGGGACTGAAGACGGCAATGTCATCCAGGTACGCGGCCGCGTACCCTTCAAGTCCCTTGAGCAGGGTGTTGACCATCCGCTGGAAAGTGGCAGGGGCATTCCTCATCCCGAATGGCATCACCGTGGACTCGTACAGTCCAAATGGGGTAATAAAGGCAGAGCGTTCCCTGGCCTTGCGAGTCAGGGGGATCTGCCAATATCCCCGGCTCAGATCCATGATGGTCAGGTACTGAGCCCCGGCCAACTGATCGAGCAGGTCATCGATGCGTGGCATTGAGTACGCATCGGCGACCGTGACCGCATTGAGCCCCCTGTAGTCCACGCAGAACCGAGTGGTTCGGTCCTTCTTAGGGACGAGGACTACAGGCGAGGCCCAAGCGCTGTTGGATGCCTGGATCACCCCCAGCTTCAGCATCTCGTCAATCTCCTGGCGCATGTGTTGCTGCACCTCCAGGGAGACCCGATATGCTGAACGCCGGATCGGGGGATGATCCCCAGTGTCCACGTGATGGACAGCCAAGTCAGTCCTTCCGGGCTGGTTGGTAAACAACCCCCGGAAGGGGAGGAGGGTGGCCCACAGCTGGGACCGTTGGTCTTCCAAGAGCTGGTGGCCAACCTCCACATCCTCAATGGATCCGCCTGCCCTAACCTGGGCTAGCATATCCAAGAGGGTTTCCGCTTCTCCCTCCTCGGGCAGGTTGCACACGGGGAGCGCACATGCCTCCCGCTCATGATGTGCCTTCATCATGTTCACATGGAAGGGCTTCCGCCTTCCACGGGCAGGGTCCAGGGTGACCAGGTACGTTACAGGGTTGAGCTGCTGGTACACGAGGTATGGGCCTTCCCAGGCTGCCTGAAGCTTGTCCTGTGGTACGGGGACCAGTACCCACACCTTTTGACCCACTTGGTAGGTCCTCTCACAAGCGTTCTGGTCGTACCAACGCTTCTGATCGGCCTGGGCTTGAGCCATATTGTCGTGTACCAGTTGCGTCAAGGCCTGCATTTTGTCCCGGAAGCGCATGACATACTCGATAACCGACACTCCAGGGGTGGCCAAATCCCCTTCCCAAGCCTCTTTCACCAGAGCCAGGGGGCCCCGCACACGTCGCCCGTACAGGAGCTCAAACGGTGAGAATCCTGTTGAGGCCTGTGGAACCTCCCGGTAAGCAAATAACAGGTGTGGGAGATACCGCTCCCAGTCACGCCCATGGGAATCGACCAACATCTTAAGCATCTGCTTTAAGGTGCCATTGAACCGCTCGCACAGGCCATTAGTCTGTGGATGGTACGGGCTGGCCACCAGATGTCGCACCTGGACTTGCTTACAGAGGGCCTCCATCAGCTGGGACATGAATTGGGTCCCCCGGTCAGTGAGCATTTCCTGGGGAAAACCCACTCGGGAGAAAATCTCCAGCAATGCGGTGGCCACCTTGTCAGCCCGAATGGACGACAAGGCCACTGCTTCTGGGTACCGGGTGGCATAGTCCACTACCGTTAGTATGAAGCGTTTCCCGGAGCTGCTGGGGATGGCCAGCGGGCCGACCAGATCCACAGCCACCCTCCTGAAAGGCTCATCGATGATTGGCAGAGATACCAGTGGGGCTTTGGGGTGTGGCCCCGCCTTCCCCACTCTCTGACAGGTTTCACACGAACGGCAGTAGGCAACCACATCGGCCCCCATTTTTGGCCAGTAGAAATGCTGGTTTAACCTGGCCTTGGTCTTAGCGATCCCTAGGTGTCCGGCCATCGGAATCTCATGTGCGATCCGCAACAACTCCGTCCGGAACGGATAGGGTACCACCAACTGTCGGTCCCTGGGCCACGCCTCCGGTGAACCCTGCTGGACCGTGGCCCGGTACAGCCGTCCTTGGTCCCAGACCACTCGCTCCGGGTCCGAGTCCGAGGGAGGCTGTGCCGCCTGCTCCTTAAGAGCTTTCAGGCTGTCGTCAGCTTCTAACGCTGCCTGAAACCCCTGACTAGATGTGGCCAGAATCGACGAGACTGTCACATCTTCAGTCAGTACCCCGGGACCTGTGTCCTGGCCTCCACCTGACTCGGCTGCCACTTGGTCAGAAGGGGAAGAGCTATCGGACCTCCGGGAGGCCCCTTGGCTTCCAGCACTCCCACTGCGGGTGACAGCGGCCACAGCCGCTGCGACCGTGGGTCGTGCCTGCTCCTCCTCCGTTCCTGACCAAGTCGCCGGTTCAGGCAGACCTACCTGGCTTCCTGACACCCCGGTTGTGGGGGAACCATGCACCGAGATCTTACCTGGGAGCACTTCCGCTCCTGGACCGGCCCCAATCTCACCTGCCTGTTCCCCTCCTGCAGCAACAGAACCCCGCTGTGAAATCTCTGGGGACCCCACATTTGCTGTGGTAGCCCCCACCCCACACACTGGTCCTCCCCCTGCAGCACCCTGCTCTCTGCTTATCCCTGCAGAGGGCAACAGATCCCAGCTCACAGGCTGATTACTTGTAGAGGCATTGTCACACCTTTCTCTGACCCCCTCCCCTGTCACAGCTGCAGCTGTGTGTGTGTCTATGGTGTCTGTGCAAGCAGAAATATCAGAGTTCACTCCCTCCTCCCTTACATCATTCATAGATAACACATTAACATTGTCAGGAGTCATGTCAGTACTGGCTGAAGGTTCAGCCCTTGGGGGGGGCCCAAACTGGGAGGTTATCTGCCCCAAATCTGTCCCAAGTAGCACGTTTGCAGGGATCCGATCAGTTACCCCCACCTCCCTCACCCCCCGCCCTGCGCCCCAGTCCACATAAATGTCAGCAACAGGCAGCGCCGGGTCAATGCCTCCAATCCCGGAGACAGCGAGGGTTTTTCCAGGGATCAAGTCTTGGGGGGACACCATCTCAGGCCGCACCAGAGTCACCTCCGAGGCGCTGTCTCGCAGTCCTATGGTCACAGACCGGCCGACGGTGACAGGTTGGAAGCTGTCCAGGGACCTACCACCACCCCCACCCACACAATACACCTTGGGCGGCCCTTGGGACGGGGACGGAGCCGGGGCCTTGGGACGCTGAGGGCACATGGCCTTGAAGTGTCCAGGTAGGTTGCACTGGTGGCACCGTCTTGGCTCTGCCACGGGCCTGGAGAGGGGAGTTGAGGGGGACACCCCCTGCAGTCTAGGGGCAGGTGGGGCAGTCGCAGAGTTCATCTTACCCCCTCTCCAGGTGCTGCTGGTGGCTGCTCTCCTGGCTTCAGGAGCCCGATTGTTGGTGTAGTCATCGGCAAGGGCAGCTGTAGCCGTGGACCCCTTTGGCTTCTGGTCTCGGATGAACTGGCGGAGATCCTCAGGGCAGTTCCACAAGAGTTGCTCCGTGATGAACAAGTCCAGGATCTCCGGTCCGGTGGAAAGCTGCAGGCCTTGGGTCCAGTGGTCGGCAGCTCGGGCAAGTGCCCGCCGGTGGTCAGCCCAGGAGTCCTTTGGTCCCTTCTGTAGGCTCCGGAACTTCTTGCGGTAGGACTCTGGGGTGAGGTTGTACTGTTGGATCAGGGCCCGCTTGATGGTGTCGTAGCCCTGATCTGCCTCAGCAGGCACGTCCCCAAGGATATCCAGGGCCTTACCCCTTAAACGGGGGGTCAGGTATTTGGCCCACTGGTCCTTGTCCAGATGGTGCTGCAAGCAAGTCCGTTCAAAAGCAGTCAAGAAAGAGTCCAAGTCTCCATCCTTCTCCAGCACTGGGAAGTCCTCAACACGGACCTTTGGAAGTTTGGTGTCTCGAAGGTCACATGTGGCTGATGAGGGCCGGAGCTGAGCTAGCTGCAGCTGGTAGTCACGGTCTGCCTGTCGCTCTCGCTCTTCACGCGCTGCCTGCCGCTCTCGCTCCGCAGCCTCACGCTCTGCGTGCCGCTCCGCAGCCTCAGCGTCACGCGCTGCCTGCCGCTCTGCCCTGCGCTCTGCCAGGAGTTCCTTGTAGCCCTTCTGGTCTCCAGCCTGGAGAAGGGCCATAGCCATTTGAAGAAGGCTATCCGAGCCTCCCAGGCTCGGTGGAATGGCACGTGGTGATCTGCGGCACGCTGCAGAGCTAGGCGATTCACTGTCCCTTTCAGAGCGGAGGGCTGGCATCTGGCTCGTTGAGGAACCTTGGGTGAGCTCCTCCTCATCTTGTCCAGCAGTGCCAGGTTGCGCAATGTCCTCGGCAGAACGGTTTTCTGGCGTCGAGCTCCTGGAGGACTCGTGGGCAACCTCCTCATTGCTGTCCACAGCACCGTCCTCCCTCTCTTCGGCTCCTGCCTTAGCATTGGCCAGTTGCATAGCTCTGCTCCTGGTGCCATCAGCCATTCTTGCAGACTTTTGGTCACTGACACAGAACTGACACCTGATGCCTCCACACACCTTACAGTATCTGCACTCTGACACTCTAGTGTTGAGCTAGTCTGAAGACCCCAGCAGCCACAGCTGCTGCAGGCAGTCTTTAGTGTCTGGGAGTATGGGTCTCACACTCACACACACTATTATCTCGATCCCACCGCTTGCCACCAATATGTCACAAACCACCGGGGGGGTCACTCAGAAATCCCCCGCGCTGGCTACCAGTACGTCACAATCGGGGGGTAACAAGTGGGGGTCACCCCTCCTTTATACCTCCCGACCGACAGACAGAGCACGTGACGCGCTCTCTAGCGCCCCTCTTATAGTCAGGCCAATTATGGAATTGCCCGACCATAAGCAAGGAGGCCGCTATACTACTTATGCCGATTATTGAAGGGTCCCCGGTGAGAGTAAGGTATATATTCCCCCGACCTCCGCGGGCGGAATATATAAAATCTCCCCGAATCTCACTGGCCTCCCCACAATAATCCTTGGCACAATTCGCTGCCACCAACCGATTTACGGTAACTATTAGCCGAACACACAGACGTGGGATTCAAGATCGAGATAACAGAACAGCCCAAGATTAATTATATAATTTAATCAGCCTAAAGCACACTAGAACTACAATATATACAATAGGGAATCTACAGAATATACATAGGTCAGAGTACAGTTACAGATAAAGCATGGTTTACAAACAGGCATACACAGTTCCAGCAGTTACCTTGTTGCGTCTGGCCACAGGGGGGCGCTGTACCCAGGTTTCTAGGATCCTTCCCACAGATGTTTCCTACACGTGCCCCCAGCGAAAAGAACACTGGAAAATGGCCGAAGTAGGGTTATCAACCTGGGCAATCCAGGTCCCCTCCTACCTTAGTGACCTCACAGGGAGCACTGCTCCACCCCTGGCTGGAGTTATGGACAAAATCCACAACATGGAATATGGCCATAACTTTGCCTGGGAGCGTCGTAGGCGGACGCCAATGCTCTCATTGTGACAGTTATGAATTTAGCTACAGAACGAGGGGACTCATGACCTGTCTGCCAGTTCCCCATTGGCTGATATCACGCCTGGGGCATTTCCCAATGTCCTGCTCCCATAAAAAGGGTGTGCCGGCATCGTCCGCATGCGGAGACACCATTTTTATGGTTGCCATATTTATCGGAAATATGGCTTGCGAGATATGAACCATTTTTTACTGGAGTCGTTCTGTCTGCTAGTTCCATAGCCTTGCTAATGAGATACAACTCTTGTTACAGGGTGACGGCAGGGAGTCATCCTGTGTCCATTGTTCCCACACCACCTCATCTCCATATCACAGGACATGGCCATGGAGGTGTAAGTGGAACACTGAGAACAAGAAGGGAGGGGGCACTGCCAGGGAGTGATGAGGGATTATGACTGGAGTCATAATTCATCTTCATATCCCGGGATTTGCCTCACACCAATCCCCTGTAAATAAACCATTACAAAAAGGGCCCAGGGCACGGAACCGGGTAAAGGCCACCATCATGACATTCTTAATAGAGACACTGCCCGGAACAGAGTACCCCATATCCCTGGGTGCTACAAAAGCGTGTAGGTTACGATTGCAGCAGGCACCACGAGGAGTTAACGTCAAAATTTCAAATAGAAGTGGACTCCCATGCTGTCATAAGAAGGTCAGCAGTAATGGTTAAATGTGATTTTATTACGCGTGTCAGGGATCACATCTCCTTCCTCAGATAAATCACACATGTACATCAAGATCTTGACGAATAAGTCCCACCTCGGAGTGATCTATATATAATTGCCTTTTTCTGTCTGTCTTGCTCCAAAATTGTGTCACCGTGACAGTGTCGTTAGAGTGACAACTGTCGGATTAACTGCTGGGCTCGGCCTGCCCCCCCCCTGCCACAGATTGGCCGCTCGCCTCGGTCTGGCCCCGCCCCCCGCATGGATTAGCCGCTCGCCCCGGCCCTCCGCACGCATCGCCCGCTCCAGCGTACACCGGCTCCCGGTACACATGTGCAGGGAGCCGGCATACGCTGACGCCTCGCCCGCTCCAGCGTACACCGGCTCCCGGTACACATGTGCAGAGAGCCGGCATACGCTGACGCCTCGCCCGCTCAGCCCCGCTTCAGCGTACACTGGCTCCCAGTACACATGTGCAGGGAGCCGGCATACGCTGACGCCTCGCCCGCTCGCCCCCGCCACACGTTGGCACGCTCGGCCCCGCTGGGATCGTGACCGAGCCAGTGTACGCTGGTAACCATGATACACATCGCGTAACTATAGGAAGCGCTTCCCTTAGTTACCCGATGTGTATCATGGTTACCAGCGTACACCGGCTCCCGGTACACATGTGCAGGGAGCCGGCATACGCTAACGCCTCGTCCGCTCAACCCCGCCCTCGGCACACGTTGCCACGCTCTGACCCGCCCCCGGCGGCCCCAGCATGGGGGATGGAGCACGATGGTGGGGGGTGCAGCATGGAGGAAGGAGCACGATGGGGGATGTGCAGCATGGAGGATGGAGCACGATGGGGGGTGCGCAGCATGGGGGATGGAGCACGATGGGTGTGCAGCATGGAGGATGGAGCACAATGGGGGGTGTGCAGCATGGAGGATGGAGCACGATGGGGGTGTGCAGCATGGGGGATGGAGCACGAAGGGGGGTGCGCAGCATGTCGGATGGAGCACGATGGGGGGTGCGCAGCATGGGGGATGGAGCACGATAGGGGGTGCGCAGCATGGGGGTTGGAGTACGACGGGGTGCGCAGCATGGGGGATGAAGCACGATGGGGGGTGCGCAGCATGGGGGATGGAGCACAATGGAGGGTGTGCAGCATGGGGGATGGAGCACGATGGGAGGTGTGCAGCATGGGGGATGGAGCACGATGAGGGGTGCGCAGCATGGGGGATGGAGCACGATGAGGGGTGTGCAGCATGGAGAATGGAGCACGATGGGGGGTGTGCAGCATGGGGAATGGAGCACAATGGGGGGTGCGCAGCATGGGGGATGGAGCACGATGGGGGGTGCGCAGCATGTCGGATGGAGCACGATGGGGGGTGGGCAGCATGTCGGATGGAGCACGATGGGGGGTGCGCAGCATGGGGGATGGAGCACGATGGGGGGCGCAGCATGGGGGATGGAGTACAATGGCGGATGCGCAGCATGGGGGATGGAGCACGATGGGGGGTGCGCAGCATGGGGGATGGAGCACAATGGGGGGTGCACAGCATGGGGGATGAAGCACGATGGGGGGTGCGCAGCATGGGGGATGGAGCACGATGGGGGGTGCACAGCATGGAAAATGGAGCACAATGGGGGGTGCGCAGCATGGGGGATGGAGCATGATGGGGGGTGTGCAGCATGGGGGATGGAGCACGATGGGGGGTGCACAGCATGGGGGATGGAGCACGATGGGGGGTGCGCAGCATGTCGGATGGAGCACGATGGGGGGTGCGCAGCATGTCGGATGGAGCACGATGGGGGGTGCACAGCATGGGGGATGGAGCACTATAGGGGGTGCGCAGCATGGGGGTTGAAGAACGACGGGGGGTGCGCAGCATGAGGGATGGAGCACGACGGGGGGTGCGCAGCATGGGGGATGGAGCATGACGGGGGTGCGCAGCATGGGGGATGGAGCACGATGAGGGGTGCGCAGCATGGGGGATAGAGCACGATGTGGGGTGCGCAGCATGGGGGATGGAGCACGATGGGGGGTGCGCAGCGTGGGGGATGGAGCACAATTGGGGGTGTGCAGCATGGAGGATGGAGCACGATGGGGGGTGTGCAGCATGGGGGATGGAGCACAATGGGGGTGTGCAGCATTGGGGATGGAGCATGATGGGGGGTGCGCAGCATGTCGGATGCAGCACGATGGGGGGTGCGCAGCATGTCGGATGGAGCACGATGGGGGGTGCGCAGCATGAGGGATGGAGCATGATGGGGGGTGCGCAGCATGGGGGATGGAGTACAATAGGGGGTGTGCAGCATGGGGGATGGAGCACAATGGGGGGTGCGCAGTATGGGGGATGAAGCACGATGGGGGGTGCGCAGTATGGGGGATGAAGCACGATGGGGGGTGCGCAGCATGGGGGATGGAGCACGATGGGGGGTGCGCAGCATGGAGGATGGAGCACAATGGGGAGTGCGCAGCATGGGGGATGGAGCATGATGGGGGTGCGCAGCTTGGGGGATGGAGCACGATGGGGGTGCGCATCATGGGGGATGGCGCACGATGGGGGGCACGCAGCATGGGGGATGGAGCACGTTGGGGATGCGCAGCATGGGGGAAGGAGCACGATGGGGGGTGCGCAGCATGGGGGATGGAGCATGATGGGGGTGCACACCGCCACACGTGCACCGCACAACACACCACACACACACTGGAAACCACAAACACCGCCCTACACAGACACCCACACACACACAGACAACGCCGCACACACACAACACCCAACACACAAACACCGCGGCATAAATAAATATACACACATACCGCGCAACACACACACTGCACAAAACATACTTCCCCCCAAAACACACACACGCACTCCACACCCACACAAACCGCGCAACACACACAGCACCACACACAGAACGCTGCAGACACACAGTGCTCCACAAACAATGCAACACACAACGCAACACACATACAACACCGCTCTCACACACCCCCACCCAGAAAACACCCAGAACATTTACAGCGCCCTACACAAACACATGGTAACTACACACAACAACATATATATATATATATATATATATAACAAAAATCATACATTAACTACACAATTCGTAAATTCTAGAATACCCGATGCGTTAGAATCGGGCCACCTTCTAGTTATACTATATTTTCCCAGTCAGGGGGGGGCTTGCATAGGGCTAAGGCTTAAAGTAGCTCGTCAGCAACCTGTTGTAAAGTTAGCTCCCACTGCTCTTCACTGTCAGGGTTTTGATTTTTGCGCTCATCTGCGTTCTTAACTGCATCGGAGGTAGTACCTCTCAGGGCTCATGGCGTATCTAGGGGTTCCTCCCTGGCAAATTCCTTAAGTTTGTCGAATGCACTAGGGCAGTCATGGCGAATCTTTCACAGGCCGAGTGCCCAAACTGTATCCCTAAACCCAATTTTTTTTCCGAAGTGTCAACATGGCATATAATTACGGTAATTGGTTTTAAACTTACCTTTGCAGTTTTCTCTTCTCTTCAGCAGGGGGCATCACGCTCATGTGTGCTTACCACACATTGAAGCTCAGCCACTCCCACTGCCCTTTCCAGACACAGCAGTTCGTCCTGAGAGTGTGGCCGGAACCGGAAGTTTCCAGAGTGCCCCAGTGCAAAAGTGAGTGGCTGGCGAAAACCAAGGGGGCGTGACAGGATGTAGCAGCAGAAGTAAAGCAGGGACGCCAGGACTCTGTCATAACATTCCTGGGCACCGCAGAGGCAAGATGGCGGCAGCACAAGACTGGCCACCAGAGCGCGATGCTCCTGTGACCGCGGCCTGGATAGAGCAGGAGACCGAGCAACTCTGCAGGAGGATGTGGACGCAGTTCCTCTTTATTCTGGATCATTGCAGGAAAGAGATGAGAAGCCTGCAATGGCGGTGCGAGCCCGTGAGATTGAAGTCCCACCCGAGGAGTGGGTAAGCAGCTACCCAGCCCCGGTTGACTCAGCCTATATGGCTGCGGGGTCCGGTCTGCTCCCGTCCGCTGCAAGCGCTCCTCCCTACCACCCTCATCCTCGGCGAACGTCGAGCTGCCAACCCCAACAACGGCAGCGGAACCTCTAGTCCCCGTTTGTAAATCGCAGAGTCCCGGAATCTGCCATCTGACCATGCCACGTCAGCGGTTATCCCAGCATCGGCCCAACCAGACCCGGCCACATCACCGGTCCCGTATCCTGATACGGAGCACCCGGACTCTGCACCCCCGGCTACAGAGCAGTTGGTTTCTTTATCCATAATGGTGGAGGCGGAGCCTGTGGAGTTGCCAGCTCCGCCTCCACGCGGCATCCCAGCGGCTGCTGGGGCCGCAGGAGTGCACCTACGAGAGATACCAGTGAGGCAGGCAAGGCCGGACGCTGACGCCCCTTACTGGGAAAGAGAACGTCAACTGCAGAATCTACATCTGGAAGTGCCGAACCGAGATCAGCGACGACGGGAGATTGCTGGCTGCACCCAAAAAGAAAAAGAGCACTTGAGAAAAGCTACCTTCCAAGTCCAAGGGCCGCGGTACCGTGGTCTTGTGGAGCACTTTGACTCTGACCAGGGGTGTATGTGTCCCGGTGAGATGGGGCAGAGCACCTCCCCAGGGGGCAAACTGGGCGGAATCTGGAGCCGAGAGACATGGTTTCCTATAACCGGCATTGTGGAGAGCGGGGCTGGTATACCCTAGAAGTAAACAAGCATGTGATAATCGATGAAAAGATCCTGCCAGCGTCCGTTGTGTGTGACCACAGGGAGTCGTGGTCGCGGGACCCGGATATCTAAAATTAAAATGTTGATTCTGTGTTTTATTTTATTAATTTTTTTAGTTTGTTATTTTCCTGAATGATAAGTAAAGTTTTGAAAATGCTGCTAATGTTTTGAAAAATGAAAATGTGATTATCCGGGAAAGTCACCTGATTTTCTTAAAAGTTAAATATGGACTGTGGAGACACGGGGCTCAGTGGGTGCTCTCGTCCACTAAAACCCGCCGCCTTTAGAAAGACAGCGTGGCTCAGGGCTCATCCCAACTGAACGCTGGCCTCCTTAACCGTGGGCGTAACACTACTCAGACAACACAGGGTGAGGGAACCACAATAATTAGACTTTATTGGATCCCCAAACAATTAACGGCACATAACACATAACCAGCAAAACACACAAATGTAACAGGCAACAGAGTCTCACCCTTCCGCTGGCTCACCAGGGATTTAGAATGTCCATGCCTCACAGGTTCCAGGGCTACTCACTCCAGTCCAGCAGCACCCCGCTTTTGGCGGGCACCCACCGTGACTAGAATAACGCCAGATTTAGGAAGCTGTGTGAGGTCTGCAAAGTCTGTAACAGGTGACTGAACTGTCCCAACCTGAGTGTCCTCCTTAGGTAGTCCTGGTTTGATGTTAAAATCCTGGCAGCCGGAGTCGAAATCCCTAGGCTGTGGATATGGTCTCCAACCGGGTTCGGAGTCCCTAGATTGAAGCCATAAGATATCCTGATCCTCTAGTCAGCTCCAAAGAGCTTAGACTGGATCCATCAACCTTCATCAACCCTGGTGGCTTAAAGAAGTCCCTTTTATAGCCATAACCTTCCCTTAGGATACACTGCGTCCTCATCGATTGGTTGGACAAGATTGCTTCTCCCATTGGATGAATTTCAAGCTGCATGGATAATGTTCATTTAAATGATGTGCATAGAAAGACTCAGTATATCTACATGGAGTCGGCAAGTCACCGACTAGACAATGGCTACTAAGGTAATTACATTATCAATACACAACTACAATACAATGGTTACTGGAAATGTCTGGAGAACAATACGTCTGGCTTTCAGTGGCCAACACAATTACATTGAGTCAACAAGAGTCTTGTAAAAACAATGAGGGACTTCTCCCCCGGCTATAGACAATCTATCATGCTGTCTGGCTGGATTTTAAGAAACTTTAACCCATGAGAGTCCATGTCGTCACATTCCTCCCCCTTCTTAATATTAGCCAGACATGATAGGCTTCCGATCATCCTTCTCCTCTTGACGGCATTGTCCTTTTTAATGGTGAGGTCAGCAACAGAGGCTTGCATCTATACACCTCCCCCTGATTACCTCCCCCAAGTTGAGAAGCCATATTGTGGACAAGCACTAAGGTGGGGTCCATGAGTTGGGCCTGCACAAATCTCCCACTATCAATCCTGCCCCAGTCAATAGCCACAGTGTGGTTAGGCTTACTCACGGTTCTTGGCTCAGAAGTGGATGATGGAGACCGGGAATGCAAACCATCCCTGGAAAAGATGTTAGAAAGATCCACATCAGGGTCCTGCTTGGCTTGGAGGTGGGTGATGGCTTCTTCAAACTGACTGGATAGTCCTTGTCCTAGGTCATTCTCCAAAATGACTGGTGTGAGCAGGTAATTCACAAGCCACACTTTCACTTCCCTTTGAGTGGTATCCGAAACAACAGGCTTGGTTGGGCCATCTATGAACCCCACTTCAACTTCCTCCTGGCTAGACCCCGAAACAACAGGTGTGGGGAGGCTGTCCATAAACTCCATATGGACCTCTTCCTGGTCAGACCCCAAAGTAACTGGTGTGGGGATGGTGTCCATAAGCTCCACATCAGCCTTGCTCTGATTAGTCTCCCCAATGACAGGTGTGGGGAGGCTGTTCACAAGTCTCACATCAACCTCTCCCTGGTCCTTTCCCGAAATAACTGGTGTGGGGACGGTGTCCATAAGCTCCACATCAGCCTTGCTCCGGTTAGTCTCTACAATGACAGGTGTGGGGAGGCTGTTCACAAGTCTCACATCGATCACTTCCTGGATGGTCCCCAAAATACCAGGTGTGGGGAGGCTATCCACAAGCTCCACATCGACCTCTCCCTGGTCGGTTTTTAGGTCCAACTGCACACATGCCAGAGGGACGTCTGAGCGCTGGCCCTCAGCCAGGGAGATGGATAATTGGGAATCTGGTACAGGGTCTTCTGGAGAAACAATAACTGGGCTTACCAGAGTGATGGAAGATCCAATGTCTCGAAGTCCCTGAGCATGTATATCACCGACCTTGACCATCTGGATGTGGGGATGGAGGTTGGCTGGTGTACGGTGTCCGGCCTGCCGTAGGGTGTGGACTGGATAAACCACTTCCTCAGCTATTGGTGTTTCTTGGGAGTAGCATTCCTCAGGTCTCGTTGGTTCATCTCGGCATATGTTGACTGGTTGGAGTGGCACACGGGCTCCAAGCATGCGGCCTCGGTTTTGGAGACAATCTTTATCTATATGTCCATTGCGCCCACATGTATAACAGCGCCATAGATTGGGCGAGTCACAGGCCCTGTTTGTAGTCCTTTGTTTTGGCGCAGCTTCTGCTGGGTAGCCGGACCATCCTTCTCGACTGGCTGGTATTAGCATAAACATATTCCAGAACATAAGCCCTCTCTTCTCTTGAGGATCTAGGCCCCAATGCATCCAACAACGCTGTGGCTTGGGCCATTTTGGACAAAGTTGATTCCCAATTGTCACTAGATCCATGATGTGACACAGTTTAAATCCTCTGGGTCAATATCGGCGGGATCCTCATCGTCCTCTGCATCATTCTGGGCATCCCAACGGACTAATTTCTGGATCAAGGCTGACCGAGTCTCAGCGTTCCAGTAGATAATCTTTTGCCTCTGGCACAGATCCTGTAGCATCCATTTACTGCAGCGGTCGTAACTCCTCTCTTGTCCTTGTTCCATGGCTGAGCTGGTGGGGTTGTACATGGCAGCGTCCGAAACCTGAATGCCTCCCCTATGGCCTGCAGGGTATGCTTATGTGCCTCCCTGGTTGTTGAGCCCTGGACGGTGTCCGAAAACACCAGTCCGCTGCAGCTCTCCTGGGTAAACCAGGCTGAGTAGTATCCCACCGCTGCCACCAATTGTGGAGACACGGGGCTCAGTGGGTGCTCTAGTCCACTAAAACCCGCCGCCTTTAGAAAGACAGCGTGGCTCAGGGCTCATCCCAACTGAACGCCGGCCTCCTTAACCGTGGGCGTAACACTACTCAGACAACACAGGGTGAGGGAACCACAATAATTAGACTTTATTGGATCCCCAAACAATTAACGGCACATAACACATAACCAGCAAAACACACAAATGTAACAGGCAACAGAGTCTCACCCTTCTGCTGGCTCACCAGGGATTTAGAATGTCCATGCCTCACAGGTTCCATGGCTACTCACTCCAGTCCAGCAGCACCCCGCTTTTGGCGGGCACCCACCGTGACTAGAATAACGCCAGATTTAGGAAGCTGTGTGAGGTCTGCAAAGTCTGTAACAGGTGACTGAACTGTCCCAACCTGAGTGTCCTCCTTAGGTAGTCCTGGTTTGATGTTAAAATCCTGGCAGCCAGAGTCGAAATCCCTAGGCTTTGGATATGATCTCCAACCGGGTCCGGAGTCCCTAGATTGAAGCCATAAGATATCCTGATCCTCTAGTCAGCTCCAAAGAGCTTAGACTGGATCCATCAACCTTCATCAACCCTGGTGGCTTAAAGAATTCCCTTTTATAGCCATAACCTTCCCTTAGGATACACTGCGTCCTCATCGATTGGTTGGACAAGATTGCTTCTCCCATTGGATGAATTTCAAGCTGCATGGATAATGTTCATTTAAATGATGTGCATAGAAAGACTCAGTATATCTACATGGAGTCGGCAAGTCACCGACTAGACAATGGCTACTAAGGTAATTACATTATCAATACACAACTACAATACAATGGTTACTGGAAATGTCTGGAGAACAATACGTCTGGATTTCAGTGGCCAACACAATTACATTGAGTCAACAAGAGTCTTGTAAAAACAATGAGGGACTTCTCCCCCGTCTATAGACAATCTATCATGCTGTCTGGCTGGATTTTAAGAAACTTTAACCCATGAGAGTCCATGTCATCACATGGACCATGGCTGCGGGACTGGCAGAGGCTAGCACAAACTTTTGCTCTTTGCATATAGTTGCGCCCAGTGCACCCACCAGAGTCGTCTTTTATGCCTCCAGGACTTCAACCCTGTCACAGAACCAAGTAGGAAGCGGTGGGCTTCAGGTTGTTTGGGTGGCGGGTTGAAAGGAGAGGGACATTGGGAATGGACTGTCGAAGGAAGGTGCTGCAGTGGAGTAGGCTGAGCATCGACTACCGCTACAACCGGTAGCGTTCCCAGAGTTCTTTAATGAATTAAAATGAACCCTAAGAGTTTAAATGCAACGTTTAAGTAATGTGCCTCCCCTGTGAGGGATGAGGAATTGTTAATAAAAATGTTATTCTTCTCTTTTCAATTACAAAATTAACCTCTGGATGTCCTGTAGCTCGGGGACGAGCTACGTTTAACCAAGGGGGAATGTGATGCCCTGGACTATTCAGGTCGTCACAGGGTTCTGCACAATCTTTCTCTCCCCGTGCAGGGCTGAAACCCCCATGGTTCTGGTAACCTAACTTGCAGTACTACCTCCACCAGCATTCACAAATCCTAGATAAACCTTGCACCACACCTGTCAGGCACACCAGTGGGCTGCTTAAGCAGGAATAGGGCCGCCCACCTAGGGGTCAGGCAAGGAGGTAGGAGGTGTTAAGTCAGTTGAGTGGTAGCCCTCGAGCTGTGAGGAGCTCTGAGGAAGCTGGGAGTTGTAGCTCCCAGGGGAGAAGCAGACTAGGTTGCAGACGGTGGTCTGGACCTAGAGGAGTCGGACCCCTGGTCGCAGGGAATTGAGGCTAGGTGCCTGGGACCTGTCTTGGAGGACGGTCAGCAGCCTGGGCTTAATTACCGGTCCGGGACCGAAGGCATGACGGGGTACAAGGACTCTAGGTCGGGGAGAAGCTTCAGGCGACCCGGCAATTAACCTGCGGCGAACAGGACCTCTATGGGCTGTTCCCACGAATCTCAGAGATCGAAGGCACTAGCACAACGAGGCTTTCCAAACAAGCGGCCCACTGAAATCCCAAGCGTGAGCTCTTGAGAGCAGGCTCCTTCACTTAGCCATAGTGGGGAGCGGGGCCCGGAAAGCTCCAATCTAACAGGCCACAAAGGACACTCTAAATTCTGTGCCAGGAGGCAGGTCACGGACCACCAGGCAGTGCTGCAGGGGACGGGACCCAGACGAGCTCCCCTCAGGAGACAGCGGCAGTCAGAGACTTGGTTTACTCTGTTGTGAGTGTCTGCTTTATTGCTGAGTACCTAATTAACCCCCGCAACCAGCGAGCCTGCGCTCCCCCTGCAGTGCATCCCTTATCACCATCCAGAGTGCCGGGACCTTTCCCTATCCGTGGAGGGTAACGTCATCTTGCTGCCCCACTCCAACACCCCGGGTACTCCCAACGGCAGCACTCCCAATTACCGTACACCACAGGTAGTGTCACGAACTATATATACCTCCCCTGTAAATACCCCCTTCTTCATTTGAGTGTGGCCTCTAGCCCCCGGATCCAGAGACCCTTGAGCCCCGAGTAATCACCACCCCCAGATCCGAGCGGTTCGACCGATGCAGGGGTGGCACAGTAGGTCTAGGACCACACTGTTAGGCCCCTTTCAGATATCCGTGTTTAAACAGGTGCAAGCCACACATACCGGTATGGTCATCCGTGTGACATCCATGTTTGCATATGTGTGATTGGTAGCGGTAAAAAAATTTGCATGATACTGAAATGAATGGGGTTTTTTTAATGTGTAAAAGATGGACAAAGCCTGAAAAATTATAGATTTAGAAAGATATGTAAATAGAACAGATTAGATAGAGAGATCTAAACGAAAATATATAAAAAATAGACAAAAAGAAAGACCAGAGAGATAGCTTGGCCAGCTGTTTTACAGCATTTTTTTTTCTTTTTTCTTATTATTATTAAAAAAAAAAAGAAGAAGGAAGACGTGGGGTCCCCCTTCCAATTTTAATATCCAGCACGGGAACAGCAGCAGCAGCAGGCTGCAACCCTCAGCTCCCTGCTGTACCTTGGCTTGTTATTAAAATAAAATAAAAAAGAGGGTATCCCATGCTAAAATATATAATATATATATATATATATATATATATATATATATACATATATATATATATATATATATACTAGAAGGGTGCCCGATTCTAACCCATCGGGTATTCTAGAATTTATTGTGTAGTTAATGTATGATTTTTGTTATATATATAGATGTTGTTTTGTGTAGTTGCCAAGTGTTTGTGTAGGGGCTGTAAATGTTATGGGTGTTGTCTGGGTGGGGGTGTGTGAGAGCGGTGTTGTTTGTGTGGAGCGCTGTGTGTGTGTTGTGTTGTTTGTGGAGCGCTGTGTGTCTGCAGTGTTGTCTGTGTGTGGTGCTGTGTGTGTTGCGCGGTTTGTGTGGGCGTGGGTGTGGGGTGCGTGTGTGTGTTTTGGGGGGAGGTATGTTTTGTGCAATGTGTGTGTTGCGCGGTATGTGCGTATATTTGTGTATGCTGCGGTGTTCGTGTGTTGTCTGTGTGTGTGGGTGTCTGTGTAGGGCGGTGTTTGTGGTTCCCAGTGTGTGTGTGTGGTGTGTTGTGCGGTGCGCGTGTGGCAGTGTGTGTGTGTGTTTTGGGGGGAGGTGTGCACCCCCATCGTGCTCCATCCCCCATGCTGCGCACCCCCCATCCTGCTCCATCCCCCATGCTGTGCACCCCCCATCGTGCTCCATCCCCCATGCTGCACACCCCCATCGTGCTCCATCCCCCATGCTGCGCACTCCCCATCGTGCTCCATCCCCCATGCTGCGCTCCCCCCATCGTGCTCCATCCCCCATGCTGCGCACTCCCCATCGTGCTCCATCCCCCAATGCTGCGCTCCCCCCATCGTGCTCCATCCTCCATGCTGCGCACTCCCCATCGTGCTCCATCCACCATGCTGCACACTCCCCATCGTGCTCCATCCCCCATGCTGCGCACTCCCCATCGTGCTCCATCCCCCATGCTGCGCACTCCCCATTGTGCTCCATCCCCCATGCTGCGCACTCCCCATTGTGCTCCATCCCCCATGCTGCGCACTCCCCATCGTGCTCCATCCCCCATGCTGCGCACCCCCCATCTTGCTCCACAGTCACACATCAGACAGTATACACACACACATCTGATCGCATACACTCACACCCCACTTCACCCTGTGCCCTCCGGTGGGCGGTCCCAGCAGCTGTGCTGCACGCAGTGCTCTTCTGCCTTCTGCCGACACGCACACGCACACATCCGATCGCAAACACGCACACATCCGATCGCATACACGCACACATCCGATCGCATACACGCACACACCCGATCGCATACACGCACAGACACATTGACGATATCGCACATACACGCTCACACTCACAACATCCGGAGATACCACATGCTTCCGGCCATGTGATCCTCCGGCAGGTCCTGGAAGGTCACTGCACGCACAGTATCGCCGCCGAGAAGCAAGCGATATCACTGGATGTTGTGAGTGTGTGGATGCGATCTGATGTGTGTGTGAGGTGAGTGTGATCTGATGTGTGTGTGTGTCTGTTCTTATGTGTGTGCGTGTGTGTGTGTGTGTTCCGCCGCTGCAGGACCTTGATGCGCTCACCTGCTCCCGGTCGGCTTCTGGTAAGTATGATCGGGGGTCTTCTGTCTTCTCTCTTCTGCACATGTGTACCGGGAGCCGGTGTACGCTGGTAACCATGCTACACAATATTACCCGATGTGTACCATGGTTACCAGTGTACCCTGCCCCCCGCACGCACGGGAGCCCACACCAGCATACGCCGGCAACCCCAGTAATGCGAGGGTATGTGTCGGCTGGGCTGCCAGCGTACGCTAGTGTGGGCTCCCGGGGGTACAGCACTCACCTGGGAGTCGGGGCTCCGTGTCGGTTCGGGGAATGCGCGCTGGGGGCGGGGCCAGAGCGATCGTGCAATGCGTGAGGGGGGCAGGGCGTGGACGAGTTGCCAATGCGTGCAAGGGGCCGGGGCGAGCGGCCAATCCGTGCGGGGGGCGGAGCCGAGGCGAGGCGAGCGGCCAATGAGACGCTTGTCGCGGTAACGACAGAATTTTGGAGCAAGACAGACAGACAGAATAAGGCAATTATATATATATATATACTCAGACACACACACACACACACACACACACACACACACAGTACAGACCAAACGTTTGGACACACCTCATTGAGTTTTCTTTATTTTCAGGACTCTGACAATTGTAGATTCACATTGAAGGCATCAAAACTATGAATTAACACATGTGGAATTAAGTACTTAAAAAAAAAAAGTGTGAAACAACTGAAAATATGTCTTATATTCTAGGTTCTTCAAAGTAGCCACCTTTTGCTTTGATTACTGCTTTTCACACTCTTGGCATTCTCTTGATGAGCTTCAAGAGGTAGTCACTGAAAATGGTTTTCAAACAGTCTTGAAGGAGTTCCCAGAGATGCTTAGCACTTGTTGGCCCTTTTGCCTTCACTCTGCGGTCCAGCTCACCCCAAACCATCTCGATTGGGTTCAGGTCTGGTGACTGTGGAGACCAGGTCATCTGGCGTAGCACCCCATCACTCTCCTTCTTAGTGAAATAGCTCTTACACAGCCTGGAGGTGTGTTTGGGGTCATTGTCCTGTTGAAAAATAAATGATGGTCCAACTAAATGCAAACCGGATGGAATAGCACGCCGCTGAAAGATGCTGTGGTAGCCATGCTGGTTCAGTATGCCTTCAATTTTGAATAAATCCCCAACAGTGGCACCAGCAAAGCACCCCCACACCATCACACCTCCTCCTCCATGCTTCATGGTGGGAACCAGCCATGTAGAGTCCATCCATTCACCTTTTCTACAAAGACACGGTGGTTGGATCCAAACATCTCAAATTTGGACTCATCAGACCAAAGCACAGATTTCCACTGGTCTAATGTCCATTCCTTGTGTTCTTTAGCTCAAACAAGTCTCTTCTGCTTGTTGCCTGACCTTAGCAGTGGTTTCCTAGCAGCTATTTTACCAAGAAGGCCTGCTGCACAATCTCCTCTTAACAGTTTTTCTAGAGATGAGAAGCTGTGTCCAAACGTTTGGTCTGTACTATATATATTATATATACACACACACACACTACGTGGAGTCCCCTCCATTTTACTAAAGCCAGCCATGGTGCAGCAGACAACTGGGGGCTGATATTAGGGTGGGAAGGCCATGTTATTGTTAGGCTGGAAAGGGCTAAATAGCAGTCCACAGCCGCCCCAGAAATGATGCATTCTATAAGATGCACCAATTCTGGTGCTGGAGCACCACAGGTGCACTTCCCATTGCCCTCTAGCGGTTGCAAGCGGGGTAATATTTGTGGAATTTATGCCACTCTCAGCAGTGCGTGCGCGGGCCCAGCAGTAATGTCACAGGTACATCGGAGTTCACAATGAACTCTGATGAATCCGTGAAGTGACAGCCACTACACCTGCGTTAGTGCAGATGTCATCTGTTTTCATTGTGAACTCCGATGACATCCTGACCTGAATGCGCGCACACACACACACACACACAAACTGGATACTCAACTGTCCCCAGCACTGACGTTGCTGGCACTGCTGCTGCTTCCAGCTCCACAGTGCAGTGAATTTTCTATGAGAATAATGAGCGGGGGTCAGAAGCAGGAGGCAGCAGAGCCGAATACAGCAGCGCTGGATACAGGTGAATATAGAAAAGCTTTTTATTTCAGACACGCATTTTCTCCAGTACATGTCACACGGATCACATCAGTGTGTGGTACGTGTGATACCCGCGCTGCCGGAGAGGGAAAAAAAAACAAAACAGATGTCTGTGTACGTGCGGGGCCACACTGTCCTTGTGAAAAGAGACAGGTGAGCAACACCATAGACTGACATGGGTATGTGTGGCATCCATGTTAAAAACGGATGTCACACGCACCTGAAACACAGACGTCCGAAACCGGCCATAGGGTGGCTGTAGGGATGAGTACGCTGGCACAGTTGAGGAAGGGGTAAGGAAGATGGCCGACATCACTAATCGCAGGTATGTGGGAACAGTATGTGGGAACAGATTGCAAGGCCTGTGCTTTCAGGGCACTCACCGTTGGACTTCCCCCTCTTCTCCAGAGATGGATTGCTTCACCCCCATGCTCTCAGATGTCTGCCCGCAGCTGCTGAGGAAGAAAGCACCAGCGCCAACTTCAAAGGCCTGCAACCAGCAGAGGCCACTTCTCAGCTGGAGGTTTGTACGGGCACTGACAGGCCAGAGCTCACCCACTGTCGCTCCTCAGAAGCCCGAGGGGTGGGGGAAAACACCACTGCACGACGCCAGGACCAGGTGAAAGGACAGTGACAAGTTCTTCCACAGAAGAACAGCAAGAGCTCAATCCAGATGCAGCACCAGGGTTCTGGTCCCCCATCTGAGACTAGCATAATGTATAAAAAGAGACCATGATTCCAGCAGTGTCACTTACTGAGCGTCTTCATTTTATCAAAATAACTGCAACGTTTTCTGTTGCAGATCATGAATATGCTGGACTACCTGGCAGCACACTAAGTAGTCCTCTAATGATAATCTACTGCTTATGTATGTTTGACGCCCTGGCCTATCAGGTCATCACAAGGTGTTGCACAGTTTTCCTTTCCGTGCAGCATCCATCTCTCTCCCTTGGTTCCAGGTGTCACCCAATGATGTGCTAAGACTAGCATGCAGATCTCAGTCACACACACACACCAGTGGGGAGGTCCAAGAGAGAAGGGGCCGCCCACCTTAGAGTCAGGCAGACTGGGTGGGAGGTGTCTGGGCAGTTGGCAGGGGAGCAAAGAGAGCAGAGGGATCACAAGTAGCGCTCAGAGCAGGCTGGGGAGTTGGAGCTCCCAGATAGCGTGAGTGCAGCCTCAGAGACTGAGGGTCTGTGGAAGTGAAGTCTCCCGGAGGGTCAGACTAGACCAAAGCACACTAGTAACATCACTGGGAATGGTCACCTGGACGTGCTCCCCCTCAGCGGCAGCGGTACTGAAGGACGTTTGGTTGAATCACTGCCTGTGTGTTCATTGACCTCACAAGTCAGCACAGCCTCATCCAGCACCACGACAACCACTGAGTTTCTCTGCTCCCTGTCTCCCAGGCCTACAGCCCACGGCTCCCCATCCTTCACTACCGAGCCCTAAGACACCTTTCCCCTGCCCACAGAGGGGTTAACATCACAAGCTGCCATCCAATTGCTCCCGGGTGCTCCCCCAAACGCAGCAGCGGTGGTATCCCACATTACCACGACCCGTGGGTGGCGTCACGAACTCTCAGCCCCCTGTACATATCCCCCCTTTATTGAGTGGCCGCACGACCCCCGTGTTCGGAGACCCCTCGAGCCACCGCGGTTCCGGATCCGAGCAGCCCGGCTGCTGGCACGGGGGCGGCACATATGCATGTATGTTTAGCACCCCTGAGACACTCTGGGCACTACATCCTCCCAAGGATGCAGGACCTACCCCCTGGGACCTGGAACACCAGTGTCAGAATCACCCACACCAAAATCCTAGTTACCACTCCACACCTGGGAGGGACGGCACTGCCTAGTCACACAAGGGGAAGAGCCACCTAGAGACCAGGGAACTAGACATCCTGGTGGGAGGGGACAAGGCAGAGACGCAGAATAAGTGAAAGTAGAAAGACGTGTCCGAAAGCTGGGTCATGTAATGGTGACCCGGGGACACAGGAGAGTGGTTGCCATGGCAGGTACACCAGAGTACCGCTGGGACCAGAGCACGCACGGGGCACAGGGCCCTAGGTCAGGTGAGAGTTTTATATGGCCTGGCAAATACCTCCACAGTGAGGGGACCTGCACGGACCTCACTGACCCACAGATCCAGGAGCACCAGCAGTAAAGCAAGGATCAGGGGTCGGGACACAGACCAGCCCTACAGGGTCCACACTGCCACTGCAAAAGGGACAGTTGGGTCACAAACGCTATGGGGAACCAACCAGTGTTGGGGACAGAGCAACAGTCATCAACTGACACTGGAAATACAGGGACCTGAACCAGCCATCCAAGGGCCCACGAGTGAGTAGAGACTGTTAATTACAACCCTGGTGTGGTCTCCCTTATTACAGCATGTCCACCATACAGCTCCCTGGGCTCAGCACTACCACCTCAGCTGCCATTACCACCAGCCCTAGGAGTAACTAATCCAGCATCGGCGGTTCCTCCCTATTAACTGCAACCCGCAGGTGGCGTCACACAAATTACTATTCTCCCCTGTAAATACTCCCCATTAAAAGCACTCAGGGCACGGGACCGGGCAACAGCCACCACCAAAGTGATTCCCCAAATGCAAACCGCCCGGTACAGAGTACCCCATTCCCTGGGCGACATGTATGTATGTATGTATGTATGCATGCATGCATGCATGTACATGTTGTGGGCGGGGGCCACTGCCGCTTCTCTCAGGGGGCCTGCTCGGATCTGGGTTCGCTGCTGCGGCTCGAGTGGTGACCGGACCCGGGCTCGCACGGCCGCCCATCCTCAACTGTTGGAGAGGGGATATTTACAAGGGAGGAGGTGTGTCTGAACACCAACCGTGGCTTGTGGTGGGGGATGGTGGCACCGCCGCTGCCTGGTGATGGGGCGCCTGGGGCTGATCGAGCGGGGCAGCAAGATGGGATCCCCACCACGGGTAGGGGAGGTGTAGTCCTGGGGCCCGCAGTCTGAACACGTGAGTGATGGCTGCTGGAGGTGGCACGGCGGCTTGACCAGGGGTCAATGGTGTACTCACAGTTCAGTAATTTCACACAAGTCCAATAGTAAACCAAGTTGCCAGTGACCAGCTGCCGTTGGAGGATGTATGTGGGTCCCACACCCAGGTTAGTGAACAGGTGTCCCTTCCTCCTGCACGCGGCGTTTGTCTTTCCTGTTGGACGACTTTGCATGGAACGGAGAAGTCCACTCCCGGTTATAAAGCTGACCCTTGGGATCTCAGTGGGTCCTGACAGACACCCTATCCCCCGCGTTGGGCTTCTGTTTTGCTCTATCTGGGCAGTTAACGGGACAAAGTCTGGAACCTTGTCCCCGGCTGGTTAATTGGAGAGGGGCTTGCAACCTTCCTCGCCCTAGGGTCCAGGTACCCAGAATGTGCACAGCCTCTGGACCGGATTCCCACTGTCGGGCTACAACCCTGCCCCAGTCCACTTAATGTTTCCCGCGAACTGATCTCCGTCACCTGTGGCCCTGTTCACTGTGCCACCTAGCCGGGTAGTTCAAGGGCTCCTACCCCTGACTACACTGCACAGTCTGTACTTGACTTCCACTCACTACTCCACTACAACTATAAGCTTCAACTGTCAGGACTTGAACTCTCGTGTTCCCACCTCTGACACCTCAGGACCCCTAGGTGGGAGTTCTACGCCTGATCCCGCCCAGTGGTGTGTCCTCATTATCACAAGGGGGTGGCTAGGGTTTAATGGCTGTGTGTTGTACCTGAATGTGGATTTCTGGTGGTAACAAGGAGGATGTACACTTGTGACCACATTGTTTTGTCAGGGCATCACGTATGTCTATGTCTATAGGGGGTGAGAAGGACAGTTAGCTAAGGAGCTGTGGGCCCATCATCCTATAAATGGGGGGGCTGCCAGTGTATAAAAAGTTACCTGTCATACTAATAAATAAAAATATATTGGCAGTGGGACAATTAGGTCATACGTGAGCTGTGGGTCCATCAGTTTATATTAGGGACTGTTGGGATTGTTAGCATTAGGTGTTTGAAACCATTTATTTTTGGATTATATAAATTTAAACAAAAAAAAGAAAAAGAAAGTTAACCAAAACTTTAATTTTTGCATACTTTTTTTTATTTAAATTTATATTTTATTGTTACATTACATAGTACACACTTGTTAAATAATCTTGTTTATATATAAAAAGATGTCCTACATTGTAGACAGTAAATGCAACTGCTGCCATTCCCAGCAGATGTCAACATAACATTGAAAATTTGCAGTGAAACATCTTTCAGATCACAACGATTAATGATGCATGGGTGCTATAGTATAAATACGGTAGTACCTATTGTTTGGGTCGGTAACACCCATAAGCAAGGCCTTATACTGCACCAAAATCTGTATGATAGAGCTGTTTGTAAGCTATTAAAATGGAAGAAAAAGCAAGTCGAATTATATCTCATTGACTAATGGGTTCCATGGGTTTTCTTTTTATAATAGGATGAGTAGTTTAGGAGATTGCTAACCATCAGGGTCAATGGAGCCCAAGGAGACTACTACTTTACAACATATCGTTCCACCAAACAACCTTGGTCATTTCCAAAAAAAAAAAAAATTACAGCTTGCATACAAAACAGATTTTGTAAAATCACTATTTAAGGGATTATGGATTTACTCCGTTTAGCTCAGACTGAATTGCCTATAAGCCTTCACCCCACATGACGTTGAATATCAGGATGCCTCTTGCTGCCTATTCTGGCTACATCGCAAAATGCAACTCTAATTTATAGCATTAGTGGACTATTACAGGCAGATAAGGAAAAGCAGTTGTAGGAATTTTGAAATATAAGTTAAGCTATGTTCACACCTTGCAACCCCCCCTCCCCCCCCATCCCGAGTTATCAAAATCAAGCAGATTTAAGAAGTCTCATGCACACACTTTGACCACTACAAGAAAGGAGAAAAAAAAAAAAAAAAAAAAAAAAAAAAAAAGATTCTGGGGCAGAAATTAAGAAAAACCCCCCAAACCTGCAACGTGTGTACATAGCCTAAGGTTTTGTAACACGCAGCATTTTCAGCCCCAAAAAACCACACCTGCGGCAAAAATTCATAAAAAAAAAACCCCATGCATTTTACCCAGTGTGTTTTTTTTTAGTCAAATCAATTGAGTGGAAGGGCTAAAAAAGTTAGAAAAAAAAAAATGCA
Source organism: Anomaloglossus baeobatrachus (assembly GCF_048569485.1). Lineage (NCBI taxonomy): Eukaryota > Metazoa > Chordata > Amphibia > Anura > Aromobatidae > Anomaloglossus > Anomaloglossus baeobatrachus. The sequence goes on from NC_134356.1 coordinate 262,782,745, forward strand.
AACACCTGACATGCAAAAAAAAAATAAATATATATATATATATATATATTACACATTCAGCAAAATAAAAAAACTCACACTTTGCTGGGAGAAGGGGATGCATGCATTTTGGTAACCTCAAAAACACAATAAGATGCACTGTGTGAACATAGCCTTAGACAACATCTAGAAATGAAACCCAGATGAGGGCACTTATGTCACTGTAAGGGCTCATGCGCACGTAACTGCTGAATATTCTGCAGCAATTTGCAAGTATGTGTGCACGTGAAAAATCGCTGCAGAAAACACTGCATAATGGATGCAGTTTTATTTGTCCAAAAAAAAAAAAAAAAAAAAGGCTGATTTCATGCGCTATGGCTGCTGCCCCCACCATAGACAGAGTGGGAGCTGCATCCATAGCGCATGGAATAAGTGACATGCTATTTTTATGAACGCATGGATTTGGGTCAAAATTTTAGCAACCAAATCGCTGTGTTCATAAAAGCATCGTGCGCACGTGTCATGCACGATCTACATAGATTGTACAGGGGGACACAGGACGCATCCATTTACGCTGCAGTGCTATACGCAGCGTAAATGCATGCAATTACGCAACGTGCGCATGAGCCCTAATAGGGGGATCACTACAATACTGCCAGTTCATACATCCAATCTCAGCCATAGAGTTATGATCAAACTCCAGCCTTCTATCAACTCTGCCTCTTCTCTGTAAGCAGCCAGACCATACCTAAATAGGTTTTGTAAGGTAATTTAGGGCATTAGAACCCAAAAACAAATTGCATAATATGGTATAGAATATAAGTCCTATTTACTGCAGACATACAAAAAGTGACTTTTGCTGGATTTTACATAAAAGAATATAGCCTAAAAGTGGAGAAACCATTACAAAAGAAATAATTTAAACTGCTACTTGACACACAGATGTGGAAATTAAGGCATCCATAGCAACTAGTAATAGAGAAGCAGCCATAACCACTGTACTTTACATTCTTTGACAATGTGACTCAGGAACCCAGTGAGTGGGGTAACTGGCCTTGCTCCCATCTGCTTAGACTTCATACAGTTAAAGTTCCGGTGTCTAATAATGATGGCCCTTTATAACTCCTTAGCCTTTTGTTTTTTTTTTTTACTAATGCTCTGAAGAATTTAGTCTGCCTTATGTACCATTTTATGCTAAATTTTAGCTTTGAACTGTGAAAACCAGTTGTGTTGCACAGAAGACTCTTTAGTCACCATTTAATTGACGTTTTCCACGCTTCATCCTGGAGCTCAAATACCCTGTTTAGCAAAAGAGATTATGTGTATATTATATACATGTACAAATCCAGGGAAGCATATGCCAGACATTTTGGGTGGCGGGCAAAGTTAACTTTTTTGGAATCAATTCTTCTGAGTCACAAAACTGAAAAGTATACCAGTGTTATTTGCAAAGAAAGAAGTCTTAAGGCTAAAAGATGGAGCATCTACTCTTGCTACATTTGACATCCATAAAACAAAATAGCAGGATTGTCTTAACATGTTGATAATCACGGTGCACCAACCAAATTTTAGTGCATGGAGAAACTCAGTCAAGTTTGAAGGACAAAGTAGGAGGAAAAAAAAAAAAAAAAAAAAAAAACCCCACACAAAACCGACCACTTCTCTATTTGGAAGGAAGCAAAATCCCAAATAAAAAGTTGGAGTGTATAAAGTCTAAGAAAAAAAATCCTCCGCATTTTACATAAATTACTTTCACTACAGATTAGAACACAGTAGTGCTTTGGTTTGCCTTATTTTTAGGGAATCTGTAGCAGATTGGCTTAAAACCTTTGTATCACTATAAAAAAAAAAAAAAAAAAGTCATTCACAAATGGCTTTTCTCTTTAATGAGCAAAAAAAAAAAAAAAAGAGAAATACTTTGTTTAAACAGCAAAATTATTCACAAGGTGCATCTCCCCCTGCCCGTTTCTGACCTGTGGTGCATTGAAGAGAACCAACCACTAGGATTTTGGTACATGAAGTAATGTCAGTACCATACTGACACTAGAATGCCGAGTCCAAGCATACCTTTTGTTGAAATCTCAAATGCTTGGTTGCTAAAATATCTAATCAAAGTTCCAGAAATACACTGCACCTTTTTATTGACTTGTGCATCGGGGCAGGCCTTTGTGGGTCAGGTCCTCTGTGTATATTCCTCCCCCAGCATCCACTATGGCGTGCCCAGTTCTGGAATTAAATTTCAGGGGGCAAGCCATAGAGTACTTTACACAGACAATCTAACCCACAAATGTCAATAAAGGTGCAGTGCATTTGATTAAAGATCTCAGCAATCAAACATCCGATCTCTCAACAAAAAAGGTATGCTTGGATACAAACACCCTATTGTCAGTATGGCATTGCCTTTACTTCATATAGTAAAAATTCTAGTGGTTGGTTCTTGTTAAGTAGAAGACTTGACATGCTGTGTAGCTGGTTTGCTATTTTTCTTTTAATAAGCTTTTACATATTAAGATCAATTGCTTGGTACAAAGAAAAAAAAAAAAACCCACAATATGGTTATACAATTTATGCTGTTTGTTTCGGTCCAAGAAAAAAAAAAAAAAAAATAATATATATAAAAATTAAAAAAAAGGAAAAGCCATGTGTGAACATACCCCTATAGTCGGGCTTTAAAGTTAATGACACCAATACTTAAATTTTTTTTCTCCCTGGGCTTAACCCCAATAATCCAGTATGCATGTCCAGGGAAATCGAACCATGCCCCCACTAATGCGTGTATCGGTACATCAGATACCCCTGAGTCTTAGCTGCATCTGTTCAGATTAGAATATGATTGTTTTTCATTTTTCCAATCATTACCCAACAAAGATTGCTGCATAACCATATTCTATAAAATGAAATGTATGCATTTTCCTATTTTTTTTTCTCCTAACACCGTTGATAACCCAGTGTGTAAGAGGATTTGGGTTGAATGTAGTAGTCTTTGCTGCTCACTCCATGCAATGGTTTGGTTTTCCCGCTGTTCTACATAAGCAACATGGCAGTCTTGATCCCTAGCACAAATTGATCCCATGAACTTTAAGTTTCTCCAAGACAGCTTTGCAGTCTTTGGCATGCTAACTTTGGCCATGTTACAAATTAGCGTGTGCTTTCTACCATTATGAATATTTGCTAGTCATTGGCAGTTACGTTAGGAGATTTAGAACCCTTGCTGTTTGAATGGTTTGCCTAGTTTGAGATTTACCAATACTGGGAAGGTTTAAAAAGATGCAGCCAAACATTTATGTACTCAGGAAAGTGGCAATTACTTTCAGTACTGCTACCACTATAAATGGCTATTTTAACAAGTGACTGTGGTGTTACTAATTTTATTATTTCAGTAGAATTCATTCAAGTAGCATTATAGCATGCAGACAAACTGACACCAATGGTCAGCCAGTGCAAATCTTGTGTATGCAGGCCTGGGCAGTAGAGGGATTTAGTGGACACTTCCCATTGCATTCTGCAAGGGTAAAATCGCTACATAGCACTTGCTTAAGCAGCCAAATTCAAAAGGTTCTAAGATTTAAGCTGCATGTTGTGATTGAGCATGGCTTGACTGCTATCAAACTCATCTCCTCGCAAAGCTGACAGCAGAGAACGGGCTAAGATGATTCATGTGCGACAGGTTTGATTCTAGACATGCACTGTAACATCCTCACTTTTCAATAGGATTGTCAGTTTGTCGCTAGTAAGACATCTGTGTGAGTAATTAGATCTTTACACTCAGAACCCATACCATAGAACAGGAAAGAAGGCTGGACAGGGCCTTAAAGAACACCAATTTTATTTTTCATAAATCAGTAGTACTTGTGAGAAAAGGTTATTGGAGAAATCTACTTCTGTCTCCTCCTAGACTGATCACTCAAAATTCCCAATGGATGGGTAAAAACCAACTTCAGTGAATACAAGTTTTCCAGTTAGAGAGATCGGTGACCGTTGTGAGCTTCGAAAGTCCATGGAGAACTGCAACGGTCATTTCAGGAGAAAAGCTATGCCTTTAGCTTCTCCCCTTTCCATAGAATTTAACAAGCACCAACTCACCTGCTTCAGCAATGGGAAAAATCTGGCCTCACTAGCCAGCTTTTACCCAAGAATTGAGTCAAAGATCAGACCAGGAAGTGAAAGGGAGATCTGCCTTCTCTTTTAATATGTACTATTTTACGAAATAAAAGTTGAAGTGAAACTTACTCATTAAATAAGTGGACTAGAACAAGGAGGTGGGGTGGGGGAAGGGGGGGTGGAGTGGGCACTTGGGAACTAGACAGCATTATAGGGAATCACTAAGGAGAAAGCAAAAATTAACCAAGACATGGATAGTCTTATGGCAATCAGTTTGAAATGAAACGACGTGAAACTTCTTGGAATTGGCCACTGATCTGAATTTGGAAGTGTTATAGCTCCATTTCCCATGCCGCAGGCATGCCCAAAAAATGACTTACACATGATAGCGGTATTCTGTTATGTATTCCTTCAGTCTGGTGGGTAATGGTAGTTCATGGATCTGGTTTGTGCATTTGTTGACAGCCATCCTACAGAGGTGCTGCAAGGATGGGGTAGAGGTGTAAAGTGGCTTTACTAGCCAAAGGTGCACTGTTCTGTTGGGAAGAGCCTCAGCGTCCATTTTCTTGCTTTTGGACAGAAGAACATAGTACTCAATAAGATGGACGACGCTATCAAATTGCTTTAGTCTGGAGCGTATACATACGACAGAGTCCAACCTGAACTTCCCCTCCCTATACTCAATGCGCAGGTTTGTTGGTCCTGCTGAAGTCTTCACAGAAATAGTCAAGAGGTAATCTGTATGTGAACTGTCTCGAACAAGAAAAGTGCCTTCAGAAGCATCTTGCAGTTTCTCCTTGGCCTCGTTAACCGACATGTGGCCCCAATACCAGCCTGTCAAAAATAAATAAATAAAATAAGTATAAAACAGATACATTTCCATGGTTCAATAAATAAGTAGAGTTAGACTATACAGAACATTTGTCAAAATTAAAGAACATGCGAATATTACATTTGCAGTAAACTGCAACCGAACTGCTGGATAACATTGGGTTTGTGGAATTGTACATTGAGAAAACTAAAAATTGTCAAATATATATTTCTTGATTAGACCCAAACTCAAGATGGACATTAGTTTACCACCCCCATTTTAACCTAATGTGTCACATAATAGAAACCAAGAAAAAAAAAAAAAAAAAAAAAAAAAAAAAAAAGGCCCTGATTAAACACCAGCCCCCTTTAAAATGTTATTATTGAATTTCTGAAATGGGATCACTTGTAGTTTTTCTGCAGTTCTGACACTTTAGGAAGCCACCTCCTGTGAAACACATGGTATCATTCCCATGAGCCAATTTACGTGGCTGACCATTTGCCTTCTGTATGGTTCTGTTCAATATTTAATGTTATGTAATTTTAGGAAGTGCAACCGAAGTTCAGTACACTTTCTAACTGCATAGGTTTATGTTTTACATTTGTTTTGGCTAACACTCCATTAATATACAGATGGGGCCAAGAAGCTGCAAAGTTTTTTTGGCATAAAATACTTGCCTATTCAATTCCCTGCAGCAACGTCCCATCAGCACATCACAGTTTCAGCCACACATTTCCAGTCTGCCTGGTTTTTGTAAAGTCCTTGACAGCCTAGTTAATGGCAACTTGGGTATGTGGCACAACTATATACACACACACGTGGAATGTCTGTAACGCCACCCACGGTGTGTGGTGAGACGTAGCACCACCACTGCAGTTGCAGGGCTCCCAGGGACGTTGGTCTGGCAGCTGGATGTTAACCCCTCCGTGGGCTGGATGTCCTGGGGCCCAGTGTCTCTAGGCTGAGGATAGTGATTGCAGTGGGGGGGGGGGGGTCGGTTCACCCGACCAGGCCGGGGATGTTACTCACGGTTGATTAAAGCACACAAGTCCTGTGGTAAAACCAAGGTGATGGTGGCCGGCTGCCACATACAGGTGTATCTGATCCCACACCCAGGTTGTTAGTCAAAGTCTCTCTCCTCTGCACTCTTTTGTAGAAAGGACTTGCCAGTGTGAAACACGGGAGTCAGCTCTCAGTCCTTTGGTTGGGAGCCGTGCCCGTCTGACACTGACCCTTGGGATATACGGGCCCTGGCGGTTGCCCTATCCCTCTGTGGGTGGTTGTCTACCTTGAGAGACTTAGGTTGGGACAGTACCTATAATCATGCCCTCAACTGGTTAATTAGCTATTCCGTTGGACCCTTAAGCCAGGACCGGCACAAAGTACCCCCTCTGCACACGGATTTCCGGGTCGGTTCTCCAGTGTCGGTACCGGCAGGCTCCAACCCTTTCCCGGTCCACCTCGGATCTCCGCATCCCGTCTTCCCATCTCCTGTAGACTCTGGCTACCATCTGCCACCTATCCAAGGTGTCAGGGCTCCGACCCTGGCACCTTTCAGACTTCACTCCTCACTTGAACTCTCTCAACTGAACTGCTCAGTTTTCCCGCCCCAGGCTCTCCAGACCTCTAGGTGGGCATTCCCTATCTGCCTGGTCCCACCCACTGGTGTGTGTGTCCTTCCCTGAGGGAGGTGACTAGGGTTTCAGGTCGGCTGATTTAACCCTTCATTGGATTGGTGTTATGTGGGGGGCCTACGTACGAGACTACCTGGTTTTCCATGGCGAGACACACACACACACGTTAAAAAATCTGATAAGTTGCTACTAACGACCTACTCACTGAAAAAGCCAAGAGACACTACTGTACTCCTCCTCCTGGACCTGTCCTCTGCCTTTCACACAGTAGACCACTCCCTTCTACTACAAATTCTCCCATCTGTGGGCATCACAGACTTGGCGCTATCTTGGATCTCCTCATACTTAACCAACCGAACTTTCGGCGTCTCACACTCTCACCACTTCCTCATCTCGCCCACTGTCGGGGTCCCCCAAGGTTCAGTTCTTTGACCCCTGCTGTTCTCCATTTATACCTTCGGCCTGGGACAGCTCATAGAGTCCCGCAGCTTTCAGTATCATCTCTACGCTGATATACAGAGCTACCTCTCTGGACCTGACAACACCTCCCTACTAACCAGAATCCCACAATGTCTGTCTGCTATTTCATCCTTTTTCTCTGCTCAATTCCTAAAACTGAACATTGACAAAACAGAATTCATTGTCTTTCCTCAGAACCTGCGCAATTGGCGCCCCCGCTCTACGTTGACTCTCCCTCCTGGCCCTAAAATGGCCCTAGGAGTTGTGAGGTGATGATACTGAAGGATTCACACATTCAAATGAACCAAATTTCAAGATATAATATAGATAATATCAATAACCTATGACCAATATAATTAATTGGAAACATAAAAGGGTACAATAACCCAGAAACCCACTCAATTAACTCCAGCGGTCCCTAGACGAACCCACCCGACGCGTTTCCCTTCATCTATCTGAGGTTCTTCAGGAGTGGAAAGAAAAGTTAGTTCATAGAACAAAGGTTAATGAATGCTGGTGGTCCCAAAAGACAACAGTAGAATCAGAATAATGCTAGAGTCTGTATGAAACAATTACGGTGGGACTATACTTTATAGTTAGATAAACCTCTAACTGTAATACAAATACCCTGACTCTCACCAGGTAGCAGGGGTTAATTACAAATGCAAATGCATACACTTGTAAAAACAGACTCCAAGCATATAAGGCCAGGTTAGAACCAAGGCTTTAACCACATCTCATAGGCCTCGGTATCCACCAGATAAGGTACCTTCCTCAAGGGATTCCCCAAATATAGAACGGACCCAGCGTCTCCAGAGTAGCGATCATTCAATCCCTCAAGTCCTCATCCTATAGCCCAAATGTGGCCCGCAGCAATGAGGATGTAGGCCTCTCTTGCCCCTTGAACCTACATCCTCATTGCTGCGGGCCACATTTGGGCTATAGGATGAGGACTTGAGGGATTGAATGATCGCTACTCTGGAGACGCTGGGTCCCAGAGTGCCCCAGCGTTAGTGAGTGGCTGGCGAAAACCAAGGGGGAACGCGAAGATGTCCGCACCAGACGATGGAAGTGTTGCAGCGCTACCCACCAGACCAGGGTAATGCGGATGCAGTGGGCGCTGCTCCGGTCGCAAGAGCGGTGGCACCTGGGGCCGAGGCGGTCACACCTATCATGTCGATCACTTTACCTGACGTGCCTGGCTCCCACAATATGATGGTCGACCTGATGCGTTGCAGGAATTCAAGTGGAAGATCTGCACTGTTCTTGATATGTATGCTCTGACCGGCCGACAACAAGCATCTGAGGTACTCTGTCAGCTGACAGGCACAGCTGAGCTGAAAGTGGAAACTTGGACTGTTGGTGGGGACAGCGGTCCAGTCCTCACCATCTAAATGGCTGGGAGCTGTGTTTCAGACCCGCACCGAAGCTGAGCTGAGCATGAGGTTCTACAGCTGCAAACAGCACCCCCAACACAGCATTAGAGATTACACCCCGAGACTAAGATGCTTGTGGAGCAGTTCCTACAGGGCCTGGAATCCGTGGAAGATCGTAAGCAGCTACGGCTGTGGGCCCTGGAGCATCCAACATTAGACTTTGCTGTCATGAAAGAACGGGCGATCAAAGCCCTGCAGCCCCTGGAGGCTACTGACTCACCTTAAATCCTGGCAAGCCGGCACCTCAAAAACTTTGGCATCACAAATACACACATCTCTATCTTCCTTTGAGGGCATCATCCAGCTGCCTTAAACAACTTAGGAGTCCCAAGTTGGGACCCATCCCATTTGCTAGATTTCAGTAGCACTAGCGAAGAGAGATTAAAAATTCCCACTGCGCCACACACACACACACACACACACACACACACACACACAGGGAAGGGGTAAGGTGGGAAGGGGTAACCTACACCATTGGTCATTTTTTTTCCCCCTGACATCTCTAAGCAGATTAATATGTTCTCAGTTAACATCCCACCTAGGAACATGAGCAGAAGTAACGGTAAACATGTGACCAAACATCTGCATGTCCCATGACAGCGAGTCAGTCCTAAATGTCTAAGTACTGTCAGCACTACCCGTGCCAAGAATACATGCACTGATGTTTAAACAATTTAAAAAAAAATAAATAAATTTATATATAATAAAAAAAAAAAAAAAAAAAAGAAAATCTAAGCTTACTACGCTGCAAATTGTTTTTATTTAATATATGAGTTAACTGTTGCACTTCTCACTCCTATTCAGCAACATTCAACGCTGCCTATAAAAAGATGAGGAATTAAACATGAGAAGAATCATTCAATAAAGATGCAGACTTCCAAGAAATGGGTCTAAAGAAACTGCACTACGGAAAAAAAAAAAAAAAAATAAAAAAAAAAATATTACAAGGAAAATGGAAGAGATCACCTAAGTAAAATGTTCTCTCAGTACTAAGTATTTTGAGCCAATTCCAAGCATTTCATTTTCCTAAGGGCAGACATGACCTCGGCATCTGAAAGTGCATTAAAGCTGACAGCAATTACTTTACGATATAATGTTATGCACCACTCCCAGGAAAAATACTGTGACAACAATTGTTTCAGCTGGATTAAGAGATCTGCTGCTTCCAAATTAACCCAATTGGTTAAAAAGGTAATGAGATACATAAAAGATGCAATACTTGCAACATGAAGTTGAACACGAGAAAAAAAAAAAAAAAAACAAAACACAACTTACAGAAAAGAGGGATTCTGATATTACGAGAAGTAAAAACAAGGATTGCACATTTCTTAAACAAGAAAGGATTAAAAGTTGTCTCTAGTGTGTCAACAGTTTATAGTTCTAAATTTTGCAGATACCTAAAAAGGCTAGCAATATTCTTAACTTGTGTGGAAATAAGTTTGCATCACTGATGGGACATGAAATAAAGACAAGGTTTACTAGAACACCGAGGAGTCTCATCCTGTCACCAGTTGTCATACTTGTACACTCTGGGAATGTGCAGACATTTTACTTTCATTTTCAAGTGATCGAAAGACTGCTTCTTACTGCAATCTGATGTTACAGCAATATGAAACATCCTACATTAAGAAAATTAACACTTTGAATAAACTCCCCTCACCCTACATTTTGAGAATATACAAAATGATCCTTTATATCATATTGTATTCTCTCATAGCAGATGTCAGACTTTCATATAGTCAAAAACAAATGTTTGTTCAAAGCAACTTTAGGCTATGTTCACACTAGAAAAATGATTTTTCTTAAGAAATTTCTTAAGAGTGCACCTGTGTTAAAAAACGCACCAAAAACGCACCTGCGTTTTTGCCGCGTTTTCGGTCCGTTTTTGGTGCGTTTTTACCGCTGGTTGCTCCCTGCGTTATTGTGCCAATTATCTATGGCAAAAAACGCAGTTAGCTGCAGAAAAGAAGTGACATGCTCATTTTTCTTAAGAAAATCTACTGAAAGAATTTTCTTAAGAAAAAAACGCAGTGTGTGCACAGCTAATTTTTTTCCCCATAGGTTTTGCTGGGGAATGTCTGCAGAAAGGTTACAAGAATTTCTCAAGAAATTTCTGCAGCAAAAACGGACCCAAAACGCAGGTAAAAAACGCAGTGTGTGAACATAGCCTTAGTCTCAAATTAAAAATACACGTGAAAGTAACAAAAAAAAAAAAACAACTTGTATAATAATCAGACATCTGGATCTTTGGCCTGAGCTCATTCTCATTTCAGGGGGGTACACTTTTTTTTTCAGTAAATACAGCCTTTCCCATTAATGAGAGAACAGTTGGTGCTCAGGAAGTCCTATGAAGAAATAACTTTCAGGTGAATTTCCAGCAGATGGTGTGCCTCCTATATAGCAAATGAGAGCTGCTTTTACAACACCATCTCTAATGTGATAACTTGAGGGTAAAATCTGTGTCAGGGTATGTGCGCACTATCGTTTATTTCACGCTGCGTTTTTATGTGCGTTTGTCTCAAAAACCGCACCCGCGGCTAAAAACTGCGACAAAAACGCATGCGTTTACCGCGATTTGGTGCGTTTTTGCTCACTGCATTTTTAATCAGTGCACAATGCCATTAAAGATTGTTGATGGAAAAAAGAAAAAAAAAAAAAAAAAAAAAAACAAAACACATGGTCTTCGCTATATTTTTGTATGCTAGCCAGCCAGGTACAGGCTGCCCCCAATCCCCAGCTGCCTATTTGTACCCGGCTGGGAATCAAAAATATAGGGAAGCCCCTTTTTTTTTTTTCATTTCATGAATTTCAAGACATAATTAAAAAGAAAATTACATAGGCTTCGCCCAATTTTTGAGTCCAGCCAGATACAACTAGGCAGCTGGGGATTGGAATCTGCAGTGCAGAGTGCCCAAGCTTTCTGGGCACCCCGCCTGCGAATTGCAGTCAGCAGCCACGCCAGAAAATGGCGCTTTCATAGAAGCTCCATCTTCTGGCGCTGTATCCAACTATTCCAGCTACCCTGGTGACTGTGGCTCGCTGGGTAATAATGGAGTTAGGGCTAGCTGTATATTATCAGCTGGCCCTAAGCCCGAAATTCATGGTGTCACGCCAATATTAGACATGGCCACCATGAATTTCTAGTAATGGAAAAAAAAAAACCCACAACACAAAAATATTTTTTATTAGAAATAAAACACAACACAATTAGTGACTCCATCTTTATTGAAATAAAGAACCCCCCTCCGCAGTAATCCTGGGTCAAGGGTCCCGCGCCGTCCAATCCGGATCCAATATCCGATCGGTTTGCTGGAAGGCAAAGCGATCAGATGATGTGTCAGGTTAAAGGACGTGAATCACATCACACATCAGCTGATTTGTATAATCGGCTTTTATACACATCAGATGATGCATCAGTGCAAAAAAAAAAAAAAAATACTCACGTCTGTGCTGATTACCGGCAGCTCCTGGAGCGATCGGATGAGAGTCTGATCCTGTCCTATCGCTGCCGGTAGTCAGCTGATGAAGTCCCCTGATGGCAGGATCAGCTGATAGCCGGCCGGGCGCGAAAAAGCCGGCGACACCACGAGAATTACGATCAGCTGATGCGTCAGGTGACTGCATCAGGTGATCCACCGCCAGGTCCTGCAAGCTTTGTACGTGCCCCAGGGAGACTGCACACAGCCAGAGCGGCGGTACCGGGGGAGGATCTGGGAGCGGGCATGGCACCAGGACCCTGCAGACAGGTGAGTATTTTTTTTTCTCTACTGTTCACTTTTGTTTTCGCCGCTGCCTCCACCTCCCGCCCAGACATGGCACCGGGCGGGTTGTGGATGCAGCGGTGACAGTACCGAGAGGATTCATGCTTCTGTGTTTACCAACAGAAGGAATACTCTTCCTGTACACGTCACTTTACTGCCCACCCCTTGCGTTTATAGCTGCGTTTTTAGTCAAAAACGCAGCTATATGCTTTTTTCATTGCGTTGTTGAACATCTCATTGAACTCAATGGGTGAAAAACGCAGTGAAAAACGCAGGAATAATTGACATGCTGCATTTTTTTGGTCACCACAAAAACGCAGCTACAAAAATACGCTATGTGCAGACAGCACTTATGAAAACTCAAGACATTGCTGGGGAAGCAATGTCACTGCGTTTTCAGCACAAAAACACGGTAAAAAACGCCGCTAAAAACGCAGCAAAAACGCCTAGTGCGCACAAGGCCTCAAAGGGAATCTGTCACCAAGTTTTTGCCACCTAATCTGGGAGCAGCATAAGGGCAAGTTCACACAGTGCGTTTTTCGCAGTTTTCGGGTGCGTTTTTGCTCAGAAAACTGCATGACTTTGCTTCCCCAGCAAAGTCTGAGTTTTCATTTTTGCTGTCTGCACACAGCGTTTTTCTTCAGCTGCGTTTTTGTGGTGCCACAAAAACGCAGCATGTCAATTATTCCCGCGTTTTTCACTGCGCTTTTCATCCATTGAGTGCAATGGGATGTTGAAAGACGCAATGAGAAACGCAAATAGAAACGCACCAAAACGCAGCTAAGACCAAAAACGCAGCTATAAACGCAGGAGGTGGGTAGTAAAGTGACATGTACAGGAAGAGGATTCCTTCTGTCAGTAAATACAGAAGCGTGAATCCTCCCGGTACCGTCACCGCCGCTTCCACCTCCGGTCCTGTGCATGTATGCTGACGTGCGGCACCATGTTCGGGCGGGAGGTGGAAGCGGCTGCGAAAACAAAAGTGAACAGTAGAAAAAAAAAAAAAAAAAAAAAAAAAAAATTAAATACTCACCTGTCTGCAGACTCCCGGTGCCATGCCCGCTCCCATCTCCTCTCACGGTATCGCCACCCCCGCTCCGGCTGTGTGCAGACGGCCGGGACATCTCCGATGGATGCAGGACCTGGTGATGGATCACCTGATGCAGTCACCTGACGCATCAGGTGATCGTAAGTATCGCAGTGACGCGGGCGCCCGGCCGGTTTAACCTATCAGCGGATGCGTCAGGAGACTTCATCCCTGATTACCGGCAGCTGCTGCAGCGATCGGACGGGATCAGAGTCCTCCAATCGCTCTAGGAGCTGCCGGTAATCAGCACATAAAAGTGAGCATTTTTTTTTTTTGCACCGATGCATCAGCTGATTGTATAAACGGCTTTTATACAATCAGCTGATGTGTGATGTGCTTCAGCCCCTAGAACCTGACACATCATCTGATCGCTTTGCCTTCCAGCAAACCCATCAGATATTGGATCCGGATTGGACGGCGCGGGGCCCTTGACCCAGGATTACTGCAGGGGAAGGGGGGGGGGGGGGGGGGGGGTTCTTTATTTCAATAAAGATGGAGTCACTAATTGTGTTGTGTTTTATTTCTAATAAAAAATATTTTTCTGTGTGTTGGTTTTTTTTTCATCTTTACTAGAAATTCATGGTGGCCATGTCTAATATTGGCATGACACCATGAATTTCGGTCTTAGGGCCAGCTGATAATATACAGCTAGCCCTAACTCCATTATTACCCAGCGAGCCACCCGGCATCAGGGCAGCTGGAAGAGTTGGATACAGCGCCAGAAGATAGCGCTTCTATGAAAGCGCCATTTTCTGGGGTGGCTGCAGGACTGCAATTCACAGCAGGGGTGCCCAGAAAGCATGGGCACCCTGTACTGTGGATTCCAATCCAGCTGCCTAGTTGTACCCGGCTAGACTCAAATTGGGCGAAACCCACGTCATTTTTTTTTTTTTTAAATTATTTCATGAAAAGAAAAAAAAAAAAAAAAAAAAAAAAAGTGCTTCTCTATATTTTTGGTTCCCAGCCGGGTACAAACAGGCAGCTGGGGTTGGGGGCAGCCTGTACCTGCCTGCTGTACCCGGCTAGCATACAAAAATATGGCGAAGCCCACGTCATTTTTTTGGGGGCAAAAAAACTCCTGCATTCAGTCCTGGATGGAGGATGCTGAGCCTTGTAGTTCTGCAGCTGTCTGCTCTATTGCATACACTAGTGGAGAATGAAGAACATATTGAAGAACGAAATGACAGACTTTTCTTCAACAATCTTTAATGGCATTGTTCACTGATAAAAAAAAAAAAACACATAAAGACGCAGTGATCAAAAATGCAGCAAAACAACGCACCAAATCGCAGCAAAACGCGTGCGTTTTGCCGCGTTTTTTGCCACATAAACGCAGCGTCAAAAATGCAGTGTGAACCTAGCCTTATGTAGAGAAAGACCCTGATTTCAGTGGTGTCGCTTAATGAGTTTAGTGTATTTTGAGGGGGGGGGGGGGGGGGGAATTATATATTTATTTTTTTCACATATTCACTGTTTAAATCAGCTACTTTGCAGGCAGCCAGATAGTCCAGCATATTGATGAGCTCTAACTGCAGCTAAGAAAATATTGCTGTCGTTTTGATAATCAAAAAAGAGCTCAGCAAGTGACATCACTGGAATCAGGGTCTTTGCCCTTACATTATGCTGCTCTCAGATGAGGTAGCAAGAACCTCCCTTTAAGTAAAGACAGATTGAGTAAACTATTTCAATAAATGGGGGCCAAGATGCAAAAATATAATTAATTATTAATATATAGTAGCCATTTTAAACAAAACTTGCAAGGAAGCTTTCAGAATGATTATGCAGCCGTGCCCCTGTTGAGGAGGGCTATTGGACCAAATACTTAAGCTCCAGATACAGTATAGGGGATTGTGGGGGTTGGGGGCCAATGAAATCATTTCACCTTACATAAGCCTGTTCAGATCATACATGTGACAGATCTAAAAAAAAAAAAAAAAAAAAAAATGGCCGCCATTTCCTGTTCTCCACCCCCCGGCAAGGAATGTCCAGAGATAACCAGAGCCACCATATAAGGAAAAAGACCCACTGGCCAACCTAGAGGGCCGCCCCACTGATTACATCATGATCAGCCCATGGACTAACCCATTGACCAACCAAACACATCCGAGCATACCCACTGTAGAGCAGACCATGACCCTTTTCCTAGTTTATACAAGTATAAACTGTTAGAATAAATCTTTGGTGCCAATTTCTGATCAAGGAGAGACTTCACACCTGACCCTTGGTCTGATGTAATTCTTTCACTACATGCACTTGATACACACCAATTAGGTCAGGAGCAGGCAACAGCTGAACATTCTAGAGTTTTTACCTAACACCCCCAGAAGAGGATGGTGTTATTTTATAGACCTGTTATCAAGCTGCATCTATCAGGCACTATGAGTTTGTGTCATCTAGGAGCATCACTATATTGAAGGTGTCAGTCTTGCTGATGTGGCGCCCTGGACAAGCCAGGGGCCACAGAGCACAACATCCACACACCCCACACTCCCAGCAGGCACACCGAAGTCAGACATAAAACCCTTGTTGCCTTCCTCCAGGGGCTGATGTTCACACCAGGGGGGTGGGCCAGGCGGTTGGCCCCGCCCACCGAAGAGTTCAGTCCTGGAGGCGGGAAAACAAACTGTTTAGTTTTGGAGGTGAAGGTGGAAGGAAGAGACGTAGTAGTGGAGCAACTGACGGCGTCCGGGTGTGTGGCCCGGGCGGTACAGCATGGTTGGCAGATGGTGGTGACCGTCTGCAGGAGTGTCTGATTGGAGTCTACCGTAAGGACCGTGGCCCGGACCGGTACACAGAAGCCAGCACCATCTGGCAGGGGCTTACGGACCCCAGCAAGGCTAGGAGTCGCCATGAATTTGCCAAATTCGTTAGTGAAGGGAACCTCCTGGGTTTCCCAACAGCCAAGTCCCGACAGAAGGCAACAGTCCAAAGTGAGGGAGACACCGCCAAGGCAACCGTTTCTCAGGGCCAGAGCCTGCGGGGAAAAGGGGCTCCTCTGGCTCATATCCGAGCTGGGGAGCGGGTTACCGGTGGGAACCCATTGGAACCATCTACCGTATCTAGGTGCAGGGAAAGGCAGTCACCATCAACCTGCTGGGAGAAAACACTGCAGCCGTCTGTGGGACCCGTCCATCCAGCTGTGTGTTTTACCGAGAACTGTGTCATCATTGGCTGAGTGAGTACTACCGTGCCGTGCAGCACAGCACTGCCCCCGCGACCCTGCACCTCGCCAGGCTCCGTAACCCGACTGCCATCCATCCCTACCCCATCATCGGGCCCCGGGACAACCAACCCCCTACCCACGGAGGGGAGAACTAACAACCAAGCTGCTCCCTGTCACCGCTCCCGGGATCCCCATCTAGAGCAGCGGTGGTGTCACCAATATCACCACAACCGTGGGTGGCGTCACGGACAATAATCAAAACCCCCACCATCAAAATCCCCTTTTCACTCACGGGCGAGGAGCGCCGCTCGAGTCCCCGGGATCCCGCCCACCGCTCGAGCCACCACCGAGCAGCAGTGGCGGCAGCAGCAGCGGCCGGACCCGAGCAGTGGGAGAGCGCAGCGTCCCCTCCTCCACCCGCGACAACTTGGCGTCACGAATAGGATCCTACCATTCTACTGACTGGTGGAAGTGCGCCTTGTGTGACCGCCGGAGGTGTCCGGCCGGAAAATTTGAAAAGCCATCTTGGGCGCGAAAAATTCCCGCTCGAGCAGTGGAGGCGTGAAGGCCAAAACCCCGCCCCTATAGAGGAGGAGCCGAAAAGAGACTAAGGGGGAGGAAATGGCGACTGGTCGCATGTGAGCGCGGCTATAAAAAAGGCAGAGACGCCAGGACTCTGCAGCGATACTGGGTTCCTGGAAGACTGCCAAAATGCACAGTCCGACCACCAATGAGGACGCCCCCGCGCCCGGCACGGCGATGTGGCTGAGAGACCGGACCGCCCCGCTGAACAACCGTGTGCAAGCCCACATGCAGCTCCTACTGGAGGAGTGGGAGACCGACATGGCGGACGTGGTGGCGGCTATGCGGAGACATGAGGTGGAAGAGGATTTGGAAGGGAGGGTGAGTGACCCATGCCCCTGTACCCCTAGCGGGTCGGTCATCACGGCCGAGGGACCTGGTCCATCCCCGCTCGCCCTGCCTCCTCCCCCACTACCCGTGTTAGCTGCTGTCGCCCCGCCACTAGGCCCGCTACCTATTCAACCGGTAGCGATACCTTGCCAATCCGCCTCGGCGGACCGACTGGCTGCAGACACGTGGAGTCGGCCTGAATCACCCCTGTGGGAAGCGCCAGGATTGCAGCCCCTTAGTGAAGACGTAACGGAGGCCCCGGCCAGGATGGCACCAGGTGCTGTGCCCGAGCCCGGGACCGTGGAGTGGATGAAGGCCAGAATAATTGAGTTTAACCAACGCCAGAAGAACCAGATATGCCTTATGATGGAGCAGTGGGCCAATGAGGTGGAGATGCTGATTGCGACTGCCCCGGTGTACGGGATGGGAATAGATGTGACGGAGCCAACAGGTGACCCACGTCCCTATGTCCTAACAGGACCGGCCACTGCGGCTGAGGGGCCCGGCCCAGTCTCGACTCACGCGTCGCCCTTACCATTACTTATGGGGCGCCTCAATGTGAACCCACCTGACTTACTGTCCCACACTACTGCAGAAGAGTGATGTGCTGGATACTAGGAGCAGGGAGGCTGCGGCAGCTGGTGGCAACCCGCCTGATGCAGAGACAAGTGAGTGACTCCAGCTCCGGTGCTGAGCCCACCCTTGAAAGTGAGGAGACAAGTGAGCGTCTCTGCTACGTGGAAGAACCGGTAGTTTATTACACCGCGCGCAATGGTGGGAACGGATACCGGGCACCCCTGTCACAGCAGGCATGTCACTGCATGTTTGATATGCTGGTGGCGGAGGATGGGGCCACCTCATCAGAAGAGTCGGAGTGATGGCAGCTGAGTACCGTTGCAATTGTCCCCCGTTGGGACCATAAGAGTGCTGTTAACAGTTTTGAAAAAATGATAAAAGAATGAATAATTGATGAAAACTCACCTGATTTGCAATGTGATTTGGAACCGGTCGTTGCCGGCAACTGGTCCCCGTTGGGATTCCATTCACCATTTTGCATAAGGAACTCCTTATGAACAGGCCCGAGAACTAGCAGGGCAACCACAAACTTGTGGCATGTAAATAAATGTTGTTGTGGCTTCTACCGTTACCGCCTCCGGAGAGGCAGATTGGAGGAAGGGCCTGCAGTGGAGCAGGCTGGGGCCCAGCCACCACCGGAACCGGTGGCGATCCTCTGCGGGTTTCAGGGGTCCCCCATGGACGTGGGTCCCCTGAAAAGGACAGAACCCGCTTGGGCAACTTGTGCTGGACTGGGGTCAAGGGGTGCTGCCTGTTTGTTTAGGGGCAGCATCAGGGCCAGGTTGCTTGGGTGGGAGAGAGCGGAAGCCGTAACAGTTACGCAACGTTTAAGAGTACCTCCCGATGTGGGAAGATATTATAAATGTAATCTGTTTTACCGTTTTTCTATATTTTCCAGTTTGTGAAAATAAAACCTGTGATGGATGGGCAGCCCGCGGACGGTCTGCATTTAACTAAGGGGGAATATGGCGCCCTGGACAAGCCAGGGGCCACAGAGCACAGCATCCACAAACCCCACACTCCCAGCAGGCACACCGAAGTCAGACATAAAACCCTTGTTGCCTTCCTCCAGGGGATGATGTTCACACCAGGGGGGTGGGCCAGGCGGTTAGCCCCGCCCACCGAGGAGTTCACAGTCCTGGAGGCGGGAAACCAAACAGTTTAGTTTTGGAAGTGAAGGTGGAAGGAAGAGAAGTGGTAGTGGAGCAACTAACTGACGTTCTGGGTGTGTGGCCCGGGTGGTACAGCAAGGTTGGCAGATGGTGGTGACCGTCTGCAGGAGTGTCTGATTGGAGTCTACCGTAAGGACCGTGGACGGGCGGTGGCCTGGCGGTACCGGACCGGTACGCAAAGAGAAGCCAGCACCATCTGGCAGGGGCTTACGGACCCCGGCAAGGCTAGGAGTCGCCGTGAATTTGCCAAACTCGTTAGTGAAGGGAACCTCCTGGGTTTCCCAACAGCCAAGTCCCGACAGAAGGCAACCGTCCAACCGTGAAGGGGAGACACCGCCACGGGCAACCGTTTCCCAGGGCCAGCGCCTGCGGGCAAAAGGGGCTCCTCTGGCCCACATCCAAGTCGGGGAGCGGGTTACCGGTGGGAACCCATCGGAATCAACATAGAACATAGGTGCAGAGAGAGACAGTAATCACTAACCTACGGGGAAGAAATAACCGCAGCCGTCTGGGGGACCAGTCATCCAGCCGTGTGTTTTACCGAGAACTGTGTCATCGTCTCAGGCTGAGAGAGTACCCCCGTGCCGTACGGCACAGCGCTGCCCCTGCACCTCACCAGGCCCCGCAACCCACCTGCCATCATCCATCCCTACCCCATCATCGGGCCCCGGACAACAAAACCCCCTACCCACGGAGGGGAGAACTAACAACTCAGTTCCTCCCTGTCACCGCTCCCAGGATCCCCATCCAGAGCAGCGGTGGGGGTCACCAAAATCACCACAACCGTGGGTGGCGTCATGGACAATATCCATAATCAAAACCCAAACAACCAATCATCCCCTTTTCACTCACGGGCGAGGAGAGCCGCTTGAGTCCTGGGGATCCGGCCCACCGCTCGAGCCACCACCGAGCAGCAGCAGCGGCCGCAGCAGCCGGACCCGAGCAGTGGGAGAGCGCAGCGTCCCCTCCTCCGCCCGCGACACAGGCGCACTTTGATCTGCCCTGAGCAGGTCAGATCAAAGTATTGTAGTGTGCCTGCGCAGAACCTCACTGTCGGCTAGTGTAGATGACGTAAAATGCGTCATCCACACTAGCTTCAGAAGGACAAAGATGGCCGAAAGGGGAGGCGCAGGACCCTGAGAATGAAGACACCCCATCCAAGCCATGTGCTCTACGCCGACCATTAGGTAACTACTATAAACATCCGGTGACAGGTTCCCTTTAAAAAAATGGTACACATGAAAGTGAGCAACTTAGTAAGATATAAATTAAAAAAAAAAAAAAAAAAAAACCCACAACCCTCAAAGTTAATGTTACCCTGTTAATTTGCCACATTTGAAATAAAACAGTAAAACTAAAATATACACGTTAGGGAGTTACCGGACACTGATACCAAAAGATAAAAAAAAAAATCAATCTAAATCAGTACACAGTGGTGAGAAAATACAAAAAAAAAAAAAAAAAAAAATTACATTTTGGGTCGCCGCAAATTTTCTCCTCTCTTTTTTAAAATGCAATAACAGGTGATTAAAATCTAGCATCTACACAAAAATGCTATAATTCATAACGTCCGCTCAACACAAAAAAAAATTCACAGAGACCCAGATCCTGAAAAATAAGGGTCTCATAACGGCTGCAAAAGTGCTACTTTTTTGAAGAAACCCAATTTTTTTTTTTTCCTTTAAACCCCTTAAGTATACATGTTTGGCATCTATGAACTTGTACCAACGACTCATTAGTTTGACCATATAAAAATATCCCAAAACCAAATAGTTAAATTGCAGTGTCACAATTTCATTGCCCCCCCCCCCCCCTCCCGTTTTCAGGTAGAAGATGTTGTAAAGCTAATTGAGTCATTCAAAAGGACAACTCGTCCCGAAAAAAAAAAAAAAAAAAAAAACACACACCACAATTTTTAACCCAGATACCTCTGAGAGTACGGCAGGGCTTGGAAATGAAGGGGCATCTTTTGAATTTTTTGGAGCACAAGCTTGGCTGACAGATTCCTAGCAACAGGTCACCTTTGCAGGGCCCTTAAACAGCAGAAATCCCCCACAAGTTACCCCAGTTTAGAAATTAGACAACTCAAGGAATTCATCTAGAGGTGCTTTTAGCATTGAGCCTATAGGTGCTTCAAAACTTTTTAAAATGTGGATAAAAAAAACAAACATTACATTTTAGTCCACTAAAAATTTTGTTTTAGCCCCAAATTTGAAATTTTCACAATGAATTGGAGAACACCAACCCCATAATTTGTTAAGCAATTTCTACTGAATGTGAGGATACCCCATATGTGGACAAAAAAAAACTGCTGCTTTGGCACATGCAAAACTTGGAAAGGAAAGAGCACCATTTGATTTTTGGCGCTTGAATTTGCCTGGAATCAATAGTCAATGCCATGTAGTATTTGCAAAGGATAATGTCTAAATCCCAGTGGGCAGAAGAACCTCTGGTTACATGGGCATGACATCAGCAGAAGGGGCAGGGCAAGACCCACCGAAATACTGTTTTAGCACGAAATGTAAAATTTACACAAGTGCTAGGAAAATATTGACTCCATTTTCTCCCAATCACAGCAACACCCCCCCAAGTGACCCCACGGTAGAAATTGCACCTCACAATGAATTCATCTACAGCTGTAGTGTCCCTAACATCCATGCCTTCTTGGAAAATTATAAATATGCCAATGCCCACACATTGTGTCCAACTTCTGCTTCTGGAGGCGTGCACCCAGTAAATTAAGTGCACTCTCCCCACTACAATAATGCCACACGTGGCATTTTTATTTGAGGGTGACACTTTCAGTCTGTTCTATCAGTAATGTGTGAGCCCTCCATTTCCAGTAACTGATGGACGTAAGTGGGGGGGGGGGGGGGGGGGGGTGTCTCTTTTTTTTGCATTATTATCAACATTTTGGGACACAAATCATTTTTGATGGCTTTCAGTATAAGGCTGGGGTCACATTCTTGTGTTCTGCGCTGAGCACTTATGTCAGGGTTTCCATGTAAATACACCCAAAAATGATCATTTACACAAACCCCAAGGTAGGACCACTCATTCTAATGAGGCAGAAGGAGACACTTTGGACTTTATTTGGCATCTGTTCCAGTGGTATCCATCTATTTAGGTGTGCAAAAAAATTATGGTCATCGATATTTGTGCAATAAAATGACATGACCCTGCCAAAACAGGGACAAGACTAAGTCCAAAATGTCTCCATCTGCCTCATTACAATGCGCTCAGGACAGATGCTGCGCATGAGTGAAACTTCTCTTCCGCTATGTCCGGCGGCAGGGAATAAAACTATATGGGCGAAATGGTTCCAGTAAATAAGTGTTCCAACACATGCACAGTTAGGCTTCAGGCTCTGCTGTCAGCGGGGCAAAGTAACGTGTGCAAGTGCGAGATTTTGTTCACCCATGTGGATGATGTATGACTAGTGTTGAGAGAGTAGTTAGCGAGTGCTGTCCGCTACTCACATATTCGTTATGAGTAGCGGGAGCGGTGTAAGTCAATGGGTAATACTTGCCAAGTAGCGAGTAATCCGAAAGCCATACTATTCGCACAAACAGTACTGCTTTCAGGTTACTCGCTACTTAGTTATTTTTCCCATTGACTTACATTGTGCCCCCTAATCAAAGAATATGCGAGTAGCGGACAGTACTCACTAAGAGCATAGCGAGTACAAATAGTTAGCTACTCGCTCAACACTATGTAAGACGCATCATCCACGTCACCGACAGCGCGGGAGCTATTCAAAGGTTTCTTTTTGGGGAGGGGAGAGAAGGGGCAAGACAAAATACAACTTTCTAGAATGCAGCACAGGAGGTAGAGTAAGGCGGTGGTATTTGATCATAAAACAAAAAAAAAAAAAGACCCAAACTGGTGACTCCTTTTCGGGAAGTAGAATGATCAGATAACAGTAAAAGAGTAGCTTGCATGGTTATGTGGTTCACCGTGCAGTCTTCATGACTGGACGGATTACAGTAATACCATATTTATATTGCTTATGCTTTGCTTTATCAGAAAAAATAAACACTTTTTTTTTTTAAACAGTAGTTTGTCATTCTGAGATCTGTAACTAGCTTTGGTTAGCAGAGCTGCATGAGGGCTTATTTCTGCATGACGAGCTGAGCATTTTTGGGTGTATGAGTTTGGATAAACATTGTGATCCTTGAAATTTTCAGATGCAGAATTAAAAAAAAAAAAAAAAAAAAAAATAAATATTTATTTTTTTTGCATGGTTCACTGTGGGGTAAAAATACTTACCGTAATCTGATTTATTCTTTGGGTCAGCACGATTACAGCGATACTATTTTATAGCTCTTTTTTGGTGGGGAGGGGGGTGGTTTGCTACTTTTACACAAAAAAAAAAAAAATATATATATATATATATATATATATATATATATATATATATATATATATATATATATATATATATATATATATATATATATATATATATATATATATATATATACACATACATACATACACACACACACACATACTTTAAGAGATGTGACTGACAAATGAGCCATATTAAGGCTTTTTTTGCGGTTTTCATTTACACCAATTTTTGGGGTTTTTTAATGGCTTTATATTCTATTTTTGTGTGTCAGTGAAAAAAAACCCCACAAAGACACCCCACATGCACATTGAGTATTTAGTGATATTTTTTTACCTCAGTTTGTTTTTTTTTTTGCAAAAACCAGGAGTGGGTGAATACAGAAGTGGAGCCCTTGTTTCTAGTCTACTTTTCCTCTATCACACTCTTTGTTTTCCTACAAATACTGAGGTAAAAACCTTAAATAAAGTGTGCACGGGGCCTTACTCTGGATGGTGCTGCCTGCGTCATAAGGGTACGAGCATATTGGAGCACGTTGATACAAAGCAGGTCTGCAGGACAGCAAGGTGTTCTAGAAGCCCACAATCCTAATAGCATATTAGTGTGAAAGCTGATAAGGTTTGGCTTGTTAGAACAGGTCTAAAGCATTGGAGACATTTATCTTGGGCTGTGCGACATTTCAGTAAGCGTGCCATTGTGTGACAGCTGGTACAGCGGTGCCGCCGCCAGTGTTGTGGCACTGTACACACAGGTGATCTGTGAGGTGAATTGGCGCGCAGGACAGTTACACGGTGAGGTAATTCTTGGGGCACAGGCATACACACTGAGGTGACCGTGGCGCTCATTACAGTTATTTGTGAGGTAATTTTTGTGGCATAGGACATACACAGGCGATCCTGGCGCTTAGGACAGTTACACACTGAGGGGGATCTGTGAGGTGAAATGGCGCTCAGGACAGTTACACACGCTGAGGGGATTCTTGGGGCACAGGCTGAGGTGAAATGGCGCCTCTTTGCTCAGGACCCCGGAGCCCCTGCAGCAGATGTGGCCCCTCTCCCGAGCACCAGCCAGGGCCACCTGCCTACAGAAGCCAAGCACAGCCCCTGTACAATCCATAAGCGGCCGGCATGTCGCCGATAGTCAGCACTACGAGGACTTACCTGACCTGCGGAGTTCTCGCATGGACATGGCGATCCGCTCGTCTGTGCTCCCCCGAGTGTCCCCCGGCGGGGTATCCCGGTGCCCGGCTCCGTTGTCTATGGTACCGGTGCCGTCAGCAGTGTCGGGGGATCGCAGGGTCATCGGCTCTTACCGGGGACACAGCGCTATTCCTGGGTCCAGTCACCGCATCCTCATCCAGGAACAGAGGGAGATCGGGGCAGATTCCGTCCTGAAAGGCAGATCGTCTGCGATCAGTCCGAGTAGCCCCAATCAGAATACACACATAGGCAGCAAGAGAACCCTCATACACAGGGCTAGTCGTGGCATACGTAACGATATCGCCGACACCTGGACCAGACATAAAATGTCCTGTATCCGGGTAATCGCTTCCAACAATCAGACTACAGACACCGCATGTCACAGCCGACCGCTTCCCATAGGTGACAAGAACTAATGAGATGTCACAGAAGAGCAGCGGATTCAGGCATATGAGTAACATCGCAGGTCACATCGGTCTATACAATTCCAGAATGTTTCCCATATGTAATAGTGACAAGGATTAATATCACAGGTCACAACCGATCGCATCGGGTCTATAGAATTCCGGCATGCTTGCCATATGCAACAACGACACGAAATAATATCGCAAGTCACAGCCGATCGCATCAACTCCTGTCTGCTACTCATATGTAATCGTAACAAATCACATATGTACGATTTCTGCATGTAACAACGCCCGATATCGCCGGTGCAGGACATGCAGTGTATCCCGGAGGTCCGGCCGCTGCAGGCAGCATCCCCGGCTGTCTAGGAACAGGCAGCACTCCTCCGCAAGCAGCCTGCGTACCGGCGGCGTCCTCACACAACCCCTGCCCTCCCGCACAGCCCGGCATACTATGGAGGGGCCCATACATACACACAGGCCACCTCCTCGGTCAGTGCCCGGGGTCCATGGCTCCTTGCAGCAGTAACGTGGCTTTGTTTGTGTGCTAGTAGTGATTTCACCTCCCCATTCCCTGGATGTGCGGAGCCGCCCTCCCTCCCAGTCTGTGATCTCCTCCGCCCGCCCTCCCCGTCTGTGATCTGCTCCGCTGTCTCCCTCCCCATATCTGGTAAATGTAAAGGCTGCTTTCCAGGAACTTTCCAGGAATCGACTCACGTGACCAGTGTCTGCGAGCGCTGCTCTCTGCTGCCCTCTGCGCGCGGCTCTTATGACTGCAGCCTCAGCGCTGCCTGCCGCGTGGATGGCCGGTGCAGCTGTCACCTATTACGATCTATCACCATTACGATCAATCGGATGAGACGTACAAGGTGGGTGCGAGTGCACGTTAGATACTGCAGGGGGTTTGATAGTTGCTGCCTAAACCAAGGCGAATTTGCTCGCTGCCTCACTAGCCTACGATCACCCTGAGGCTATGTCCGCACGTTGCTTTTTACCTGCTTTTTACCTGCTTTTTTGCTGCTTTTTCAACTGCAGCGTTTAATGCCAAAATGGTTGTGTTCTGCTTTTCAAGCAAAGTCTATGGGAATTTGGGTTTCCTGTCCGCACTATGCAGTTCAAACTGCAGCCTTTTTGTTGCAGAACTTTGGTCAAAAACTCAGCTTTGTAGTGCAAAACCCAAATGGCAAAAACAATTCACATGTCAGTTGTTTTTGCCATTTGGGTTTTGCACTGCAAAGCTGAGTTTTTGACCAAAGGTCTGCAACAAAAAGGCTGCAGTTTGAACTGCATAGTGCGGACAAGAAACCCAAATTCCCATAGACTTTGCTTGAAAAGCAGAACATAACCATTTTGGCATTAAACGCTGCAGTTGAAAAAGCAGCAAAAAAGCAGGTAAAAAGCAACGTGCGGACATAGCCTTATTCAATAAGATCAATGTATATCCCCAAGACAATCAGGAATGTTATGTTGTAAGTATAATTATTTACATAATTATGTAAAGTCGACAGTGAGCAATGGAGTGACACTTGGTCATTGTCTGGTACATGCATGTGATCAGTATGTACCAGTGAGTGTTTGTTATGCTGGATTTCTACATGTGAGTAGTGTTTGTTCTTAATAATGTTTGTGATTTATTTAAGTAAATAATAATTTAGTTATTGGTAAAGATAGGTGAACCCGCAGATATTCGAGATCTGCCGTTCCAGCCAGAATTAAACAAACCACAATTCGGGACTGGAATTAATCCTAAATATCTGCTGGAAGGTCAATCCCCATATAAGTCTATGGGAACCTGAATATTGTGCTTGTAAATAGTGGTAGAAATGGCTAGGGGGACTAGAGCAGGAGCGTTATACTTACCAAGTCTCCCAAGCTGCTATAAGGCTAAGACCCCACTTTGCTTTTTACCTGCTTTTTGAACTGCAGCGTTTAATGCCAAAATGGATGTGTTCTGCTTTTTAAGCTTAGTCTATGGGAATTTGGGTTTCTAAAGCCCACTATTCAGTTCAAACTGCAGCCTTTTTGTGGCAGAAATTTGGGCAAAAACTCAGCTTTGCAGTGCAAAACCCAAATGGCAAAAACAATTGGCTGTGTGAAGTCACACACGCTGTCTTCATCTCTATAGTGGTGTAAAAATAA
This sequence comes from Anomaloglossus baeobatrachus, assembly GCF_048569485.1. Classification (NCBI taxonomy): domain Eukaryota; kingdom Metazoa; phylum Chordata; class Amphibia; order Anura; family Aromobatidae; genus Anomaloglossus; species Anomaloglossus baeobatrachus. The sequence continues at coordinate 262,809,929 of NC_134356.1, forward strand.
AAGAAAATGGCATAGAGTCCCCACATATTGTGATACCCAGCAGAAATAAAGTAGATGGCTACAGGCTGCAGCTCCCAGCCATGTGCTTTTCGTGGCTGTGTATCAAAATTAACAGGGACCCCAAAGCGGCTTTTTAAAAAGTTATTTAAATAAATAATTTTAAAAAACCGGCATGCGGTCCCCCCCCAATTTTGATACCCAGCCATGATAAAGCTGACAGCTGGGGAGACCCATGGTTATTGGGCCCCCCTAGCCTAAAAATAGCAGCCTGGAGCCACTGAAAATTGTTGCAAAACAATTGTGAAATTGCACTTTTTTTTTCCAATCTCAACTTGAAATTTTTTTCCTGCTTTATCATGCATCATATGATAAAATGAATGGTGTCATTCAAAAGCATAACTCATTCAATAAAAAAATCAAGCCTTCAAATGTCTATGTGGACAGAAAAAAAATGTTATGGCTCTTGGAGGAAATAACAAAAATGAAAAATCGCCTGGTTCTGAAGGTATTACCGTATTTTTCGCTTTATAAGACTCACTTTTTTTCCCCCCAAAATTGTGGGGAAAATAGGGGTGCGTCTTACAAAGTGAATGTAACTTACCGGGCAGTAATGCGGCGGTGGAGTGAGTCACAAGAGGCTGGTGCTGCCGCTGGAGCGGAGGCGGCCGCCATGGATCCCGCGGCAATCTGCTGCGGTGGCGGCCGCCATGGATCCCGCGGCAATCGGCTGCGGAGGCGGCCGCCATGGATCCTCCGGCAATCGGCAGCGGTGGCGGCCGCCATGGATCCCGCGGCAGTCGGCTACAGCAGCGGTCACCATAGCCGAAATCTTTATCTGCGCCTGCGCTGCCTCCAACGCGACTTCTGGAAAATGGCTGCAGAGGTGACGCAGGCACAGATGGAGATCTCAGAGAAGCGAGATCTCCATCTACGCATGCGCAGCCTTCCGTAGCCATTTTCCTGAAGTCCATCGCGTCGGAATCTACGCAGGCGCAGATGGAGATCGCGGCTCTCGAAGATCGCGATCTGCGCATGCGTTGGCTCCATTTTAGATCTCCGCAGCAGGCGGAGACTATCATAAGAAAGAGGAGAGAGAAGAACGATTTTCCTCCCCCTCGCTAGGGCTGGATACTGATTGGTGGAGACAACTTCTGCAGAGCTGCCTCCACCAATCAGTGATCTGAGCCTGACAAAGTCTTGTCAGTTGAACGAAGGGTCCTAATAGGTGAGCAAAAAACACTGAAGGGGAACACAACGCCCATCATCAGCCTTCAGAATATACTTTATCAATCGGTGTATTCTGAAGGATGATGGGGGCTGTAGTCCTTTAGTGTAAACACTCAAGGGAGGGACTAATGTAGTGGCCAAAGTGTAAATGTGACTACCACCCCCCTCATCTTTCAGAATACAGCCATGTATGGTATACAGTACATGGGTGTATTCCTAAGGATGAGGGGGGTGGTAGTCCCAGATTCCCATAAAAGTGCATCATGCAGGTCCCCCATAGCCGTGTCATCCACGGATCCCACATAACAGTGCATCATCCACAGGTCCCCATAATAGTGCGTCTTCCACAGGTCCCCCATAGCAATGCGTCATCCACACGTCCCCCATAATAGTGCGTCATCCACAGATCCCCCACAGCAGTGTCATCCACAGGTCCCCCATAATAGTGCATCATCCACAGGTCCCCCATAGCAGTGCGTTATCCACAGATCCCCCACAGCAGTGTCATCTACAGGTCCCCCATAATAGTGCGTCATCCACAGGTCCCCCATAGCAGTGCATTATCCACAGGTCCCCCATAACAGTGTGCCATCCACAGGTCCCCCATAACAGTGTCATCCACAGGTCCCCCATAACAGTGCGTTATCCACAGGTCCTCCACAGCAGTGCATCATCCACAGATTCCCCCCCCCCCCATAACAGACCCTCCTGTTGAGTCTAAATTGTTAAAATAATGTTTTTTTCAATTTTAATAAAATGTTTTAGCACACTATTTGGCTCAATTTCTTTTTTTTTAAATTTTCCTCCTCTAAAACCTAGGTGCGTCTTATAATCAGGTGTGTCTTATAAAGCGAAAAATACGGTAATTAATTAAAAAAAAAAAATTGTTACCTATATAAAGTTTATCATAGTCTTTGCTTCCATCTTTGTTGAATGAGACAAAAATCTGGGGGTGAAAAAGGCAAATGCATTTTCGCAGCAGAAGCACAGCAAGACTGCATATAATCCACACATGACTATCAAAAAGATGTATTAAAGCTAAGTAATAGGAAATATTCAAACCAAGGAAATTAAAAACATTATATTTAAAACATGACAACCCAAACTAAGGCAAAAAAAAAAACCGCATTAAAAGCATAATAAAATGCACTAATATTTAATGAAAAAATAAAAGTAACAAATAGATTTAGAAAATCTGCAACATCAAAAACGCACCAAATAATCATCATGGGAACTTAGCCTAAAAGTTTGTTTAAACTGTAGAACAGTTCCACTTTTCTACTCTTTTTACTTTATTGAATTACTCATAGATATTTTTTAGCATGAACAAAGACTAAACATTAAGTGTTTTGGGGCTCTTGGATTTTTTTGCTATGGTTTTCACTTGTCTTTTATCTAACATGTATTAAAGGGAATCTGTCAGCAGATTTTTATTCTGTTATCTGAGAGCAGGATTAAATAGTGGAAGAGGGCCTGATTTCAGCAATATGTCACTTATTAGGCTCTGTTTTGCTGTTGCAATACAAGCAAGTATTTTAGCAGCAGGGGATTATCATTTCGGAACAACAGCCCATGTGCATCCTAGTCCAACCATGCCCCCAGCACTGATCACAAGCTTTCTGTCACGCTATAATATACACAGAAAGTTGTGATGTGGGATCAACATCCGAGCTCTGCTAAATATGCAACAGAGAAAACTGAATCTTTCACAATTAATGCGCCCAGTAAACGAAGTGATACATCGCTGGAATCAGGCTCTCTGTCTCTACATCATGCTGCTGTGAGATTACATAGGAAAAACCTGCTGCAAGATTCCTTAAATCTAAAATTTCTACCAAGATCTGTTTGATTGATATTATATTGGTCATATTCAAAATATATGTAGTTTAAATTGTACAACAGAATTTTCATTAAGGAGCTTTATTTGTGAACCATTTAAAACCCCTTCAAGAGATATAGGTGATAATGAATTTCATTTACGTAGTCCAATTTCCTGTTTGGTAAATTCATAAACAATTTTACTAACTAAAAGGGGTGTTCCCTTCTTGAAGATCCTATCCCAATATCTAGTAGATATAATAATAGTATAATATTAGAAAATACCTCCAATTAGAAATATAGTGTAGTTTTTCTTATTCACTTTGTCGCTTACCTCATGTGCGGGGCATTGCAAGACCTTAGGTATCCATGGTTATGACCATGCATATAATCAGTTAGTTAGTTGCTAGTGATCATAACTGTCAATACCTAAAGTCCTGCAATGCCTTGAACATGAGGTAAGCGATATAGTGAATCAGGAAAAACTATACTACATTTCTAATTGGAACTATTTGCTAATATTCTTATTCTTACACCTACTACATAATGGATTAGGATCTTGGAGATGGGAATAACCCTTTAACTCCAGTTTTAAAATATAAATATTAAACATATATTACTAATATAGTTTAATATATTAAATTAAAAATGTCAGCAAGTCACAATATAGGACATAGAACAAGAGAACCTGATTCCAGGGATGTGTCACTTATTAAACTGTGTGCTTTAGTTTCAATACAATACACAATCAGTAATTTATCAGCAGATTATCACTAGAGTACTATGTCTCACATGCAGAGCAGTACAGTCAGGCTAATCTGTGTAACCCCGCCCCCACCACTGATTAGCAGCTTGCTGAGTTTGTACAGTGTATGCAGGAAGCTGCCAATCATGGGTGTGGGAGGGGTTATACACAGGCCAGAAGTTTTAGCTCTGCTACATCTACAATAGACAAACAAGGATTATATCAGAACTGCATCAAGCTGTCCAGTAAGTGATATATTCCCGGAATCAGGCATCAGGCTCTCTTCCCCTATTCATGCTGCTCTCAAATTACATTGCAAAAACATGCTGACAAACTCTCTTTAACTGGATAGCTTGTGGAATACTTACTTTACTAGGAAATTAGAAATTATTAGAAATCATGGTGATTAATAGCCTAATACTAACATTTTACTACAGTATATTTGTTATAACTAATTTTTGCACATTAGACATTTCTGAAGGTGTCAGAGTGTGGAAAAATAGGACTCTGAGGTTTGGATTACTAACTCCAGACCTATCCATTCCTGCTCAACACTCTCAAGTCCTCCATACACATTAGATAAAAGCAGGGCTGGGAAAAGTGCAGCTGCAAGCTACATCCGGCCCCCTGGCTGCTACAGTCCAGAACACGGACCGAGACAGCTGAAGGACTTAAAACAGTGGACTGCGGGCGATACCGTGACCTCTACCACCCAATGTCACCGCTAATTGCATCCTCAGGATGCCGACAGTGGTGAGCACATTGATGGAAGATTATGCTGCTGGCTCCGTCTTCCACCAATCATTTTGAGGCAAAGCAAATGCAATGACGTCACATCATCGCATGTCCTGTGTGGAGCTTCAGTGCTCCAGAGATTGGAACAGGGCACCCGGGGAGTATGTGGTGTTTTTTTTTTTTTTCTATTTTATGTGTATGGGATGTTTGGTTGTATCTAATAGGCTGCATGGGGGCTCATATTGTATACACAGGGCTATGTGGGACTGAGAAATGTAAATAGGAGGCTATGTGGTGGCTCAGAAATATATATATATATATATATATATATATATATATATATATATATATATATATATATATATATATATATATATATATATATATATGAGGCTATGTGGGGGTTCATAAAGAATAGAAAAAGCTGTCAACTCTACTGTTTTGTTTAAATTAATTAATTCATGATATTGTTTATGTTGTGCTACTGCAATACACATTATTGATCCCGAGGGAAATTGTAGTATTGTAACATGTGAGGGCTCATAAAGTATATAGGAGTCTAGGTGGGGGCTCATACTGTATATAGGGGGCTATATGGGAGCTTGTAAAGTATATAGGAGACTATGTAGTGCTCACAAAGTATATGGGAGGCTATATAATACACAAAGTATATAGGAGGCTATGTGGGAGCTCATACTGTATTATGGTAGGCAATGTGGGGGCTCATTCTCTATTTAGACGTCGTTTATGTGGTGCTCATGTTTATAGGAGGCAATGTAGGGCTCATAATGATTATAAGAGGCTATGTGGGGCTCATAATGTATATAGGAGGTTATATGGGGCTCATACAGTGTATAGGCGGTAATTTGGGGCTCTTAATGTACACTACAGTTCAAAGGTTTAGGGTCACTTAGATATTTCCTTATTTTTTAAAGGAAAGCACATTTTTTTTTAATGAAGCCAACATTAAATTAAACACAAATACACTCTATACATTGCTAATGTGGTAAATGACTATTCTAGCTTCAACGTCTGGTTTTTAATGCAATATCTACATAGGTGTATAGAGGCCCATTTCCAACAACCACCACGCCAGTGTTCTAATGGTACATTGTGTTTGCTAACTGTGTTAGAAGGCTAATGGATGTTTAGAAATCTCTTGAAAAGTGCAAGTATGTTAGCACAGCTGAAAACAGTTTTGCTGATTAGAGCAGCTACAAAACTGACCTTCCTTTGAGCTAGTTGAGAATCTGGAGCATTACATTTGTTGGTTCCAGTAAACTCTCAAAATGGCCAGAAAAAGAGAACGTTCATGTGAAACTAAACAGTCTATTCTTGTTCTTAGAAATGAAAGATATTCCATGTGAGAAATTGCCAAGAAACTGAAGATTTCCTAAAACAGTGTGTACCACTCCCTTCAGAGGAGAGCACAAACAGGCTCTAACCAGAGCAGAAAGAGAAGTGGGAGGCCCCGCTACACAACTGAGTAACAAGACAAGGACATTAGAGTCTCTAGTTTGAGAAATCAACACCTCACAGGTCTTCAACTGGCAGCTTCATTAAATAGTACCCGCAAAACGCCAGTGTCAACATCTACAGTGAAGAGGCGACACAGGGATGCTGGCCTTCAGGGCAGAGTGGCAAAGAAAAAGCCATATCTGAGACTGGCTAATAAAAGGAAAAGATTAATAAAGGCAAAAAGAACACAGACATTGGACAGAGGAAGATTGGAAAAACGTGTTATGGACAGATGATTCAAAGTTTGAGGTGTTTGGATCACACAGGAGAACATTTGTGAGATACAGAACAACTGAAAAGATGCTGGAAGAGTGCCTGAAACCATCTGTCACGCATGGTGGAGGTAATGTGATGGTTTGGGGTTGCTTTGGTTCTGGTAAAGTGGGAGATTTGTACAAGATAAAAGGGATTTTGAATAAGGAAGGCTATGACTCCATTTTGCAACGCCATGCCATTCCCTGTGGACAGCGCTTGATTGGAGACAATTTCATCCTACAACAGGACAGTGACCCACAGCATACCTCCAAATTATGCGTGAACTATTTAGGGAAGAAGCAGGCAGCTGGTATTCTACCTGTAATGGAGTGGCCAGACCAGTCACCAGATCTCAACCCTATTGAGCTGTTGTGGGAGCAGCTTGACCGCATAGCACACAAAAAGTGCACATCAAGCCAATCCAACATGTGGGAGGCGCTTTTGGAAGCATGGGGTGAAATATCTCCAGATTACCTAATCAAATTAACAGCTAGAATGCCAAAAGGTCTACAAAGCTGTAATTGCTGGAAAGGGAGCATTCTGTGACTAAAGCAGTGTGAAGGAGAAAATTATTATTTCAAGTAAAAATTATTATTTCTAACCTTGTCAATGTCTGGACTATATGTTCTATTCATTATGCAACTCATTTGATAAATAAAAGTATGATTTTTCATTGAAAAGACAAAATTGTCTGGGTGACCCAAAACGTTTGAACTATAGGGTATTTAGGAGGCTATATGGAGGCTCATGCTGTATTTAGGAGACTATGTGGATGTGGAGCTCATAATGTATATACCAGGCAATTTGGGGCTCATAATGTATATTAGAGGCTATGTGTTATGATTCAGGGACCGAAGAGGTTAAAAAAATGCAGAATCCCAAAAAGGTAACAGAGTGGCTGGAAACTTAACGGACTGCAGACCTAATCCTGACACACAACTAACAGTAGCCGTGAGGCGTGCCTACGATGACCTGGATGCCTTGACAAAGCCGGAAAACTAAATAATCTCACAGATAGCAATATAAGAAAGCTAATCTGCCTTGGAGTAGTCCCCAGGGCCAGATTAAGGTTGGTGGGGGCCCCTGGGCAGAAAATCTGGTGGGGGCCCCATAACGTTAACATTTTTAGCCATAACAGTAGAGTGCGAACTGTAGCATTTAGATAAATCCAATGAACATTTATCTTCTCCTGTTCTGCCACATTCAGATTTACAGTACTACCATACAGATACAGTCCAGGATCACTCACAGCCGTCACTTATACTCAGAAAGTAGAGTTACTCACATTTTTTTATTGATCCCAATGTTAAGACAGCCAAGGAATAGTAAAAATACAGAAAGGGAAAGTTCTCACTGGCAGCAATGGTTGCTAAAAATAAGAAATGTGCTCTCTATTGTATTGTCTCCGGAGTAGTACATAGCAGCTGATGTCTGTACACGGTATACCATACACAGTATCAGAGGTGGATCTAGGTTTTCCTGTCCATGGAGTAGGAGTTCAGTTTGGTGCCCCCTTCTATACACGGCTTATGCGGTTTGAGTAGTTGTCATGTGACCGCTCATACGCCATTTTCACACGTGCCGATGAGCTGCTCTTCCTAATTCTCTCAATGTTCAGTGAAATACTACAGCCCATAGAGAGAAGCAGGAAGAGAAGCTAATTGTGACTCAAAGTATTAAAATGACCTGCAAGTGGTCATGTGACCACTTCTGGAATTAGCAAGCAGAGCTAAATCCTTACATTGAGTATATTACAGGTTGTTGGATTGGGCATGCTACGGGGCTTACTTTTATTATTAAAGGGGTTGTCCAGGTCGACAAGGAAAATTTGTAGTTATCCTATATGACTGCAGACTTCTGAATTCTCACAGCTTGCGGACTGCACACTGTCATGATTTTCCCGTGCCATGAGCAAGTAGTCATGGGACTGCATGATCAAGGGTGAGTGTTTCACCTGAAACGCGTAGTGCTGGTCATGTCATTCTTTGTGTCTGCATGATGAAATAAAGACGTTGGTTTCTTTGCCTGAAGAGCTGGACATCCTTTCTTCTTTCCTATATTATACCGGGCTGTGGCAGTGCCTGTCCGTGCTCCAGGATGAAACCGGGATTGAACTTTCACACGGTGAGCTGATACACACAATTGGATAATAATGCAGCCTCCATGTAAAATAATGCAGCCTCCCCAAGCCTCTGACCACCGTTTACCCTCTCTCTACCCTCTCTCTTCACGTCTCCTCGTTCCCCTGCCGCTGCTCGTCCTCGCCGCTGCTCTGTCCTCGCCACTGCTCGTCCTCCCCGCTGCTCTGTCCTCGCCGCTGCTCTGTCCTCGCCGCCGTCCTCCCCTCCTTCCCTCGCCGCTGCTCGAATTTGTCGCTGCTCTGTCCTCACCGGCGCTCGTCCTCCCCGCTGCTCGTTCCCCTGCCGCTGCTCTGTCCTCGCCGCTTCCCTCGTTCTTTTGCCGCTGCTCTGTCCTCACCGCTGCTCGTCCTCCCCGCTGCTCGTTCTCCCGGTGCTGTGGTCGGCGTCCTCACGTCCTGCACTCTGTGCATTTAGCACAGCAGTCGCACGGGAGTGACGTCACGGCGCAGGCACAGGGGTAGAATGATGATGCATAGCGCGGCAGCGCTATGCTTCATCATTACTGTGCGCGGTGATGGGGGAGCCGCCCCAGGCAGGGGGCCCCGATGCTGCGGCTGACACCAGGCAGGGGGTCCCGCTGCTGCGGCTGACGCCAGGCAGGGGGCCCGGTGTCGGTGGCGGCACCGGTTCAAATAGCGGCCGCGTGGTCTGCGGCAGAACAGCGCAGATCCTCTCTCACTGACAGGAGCTGGCTGCTGATCTGCCTGGCGGTCGCCGGGCCCCTAACCTCCCGGGCCCGGTCGCAGAGACGACCGCTGCGACCGCGGTAGTTATGCCCCTGCTAGCACCCTCATCAGTAAACGAATATATCACCAGAACCACCAATACATGACTACAGTACCAAATTTACTACAACAATATATTGTAATGTCACATCCCCATATACATTTGTATCACATGAATTAAAAACTCCCAGTATGTCCTTAACAATTGTAAGAAAATGCTGGGAGTTATCAGTATTTATCAGACTTTGGACCATACAGGAACCACAGTCCTGATGAGAAGCATTGAGTGTCACACACATACAGTCACATCCAGATACCTTGTAGGTGACATCTTCCCTGATCGGAGTCATCTTATTCTTTCTTCTCCATCTTGTCCAGACGTCATGATGACTTTTCACATCCACAGCTCCTCTCTGCAGACTTCCCGGGTCTTCTGCAGCTCCTCTCTGCAGACCTCCCGGGTCTTCTGCAGCACATCTCGACATTATGCCCTTAAAAATAAATAGTAGAATGATTATAATGCTCCTAAATATAAATATATGACCTACGCTATGCGCCTGAATAAATAATTGCCCCTCACTGTGCTCCCTGCATAAAATGACCCACACAATGTCATTCTTATGGTACATGGCGTCTTCTTTCAGTTCAGGGCCCCCTCTTCACACAGTCCTCTACATTGTGTACCCACTATACTTCCAAATGTCTATACTGTGCCCCCTCCTCACACGCCCCCTCCTGAGCTGTACCCTCACAATGCCCCCCAAGCTATCCCCTCTCTATACTGCCCTCACCCTCAGCACCAAAATCACTATAGTGCAACTCAATCTCATATTCCCCCTCCTCAGCATACTGTGCCCTCCATACTGTGCCCTCACACTGGCCACCATGCTGCCCCTTCTCTATACTGCTTATGTTCCCCACTACCCAGTCTCTATGCTATGCCCCTCACACTTTTCTCCACCAATGCTCTCCACTTACAATATTCTCCCACCATACTGCTGCCTCACTTTTTAATGGTGCCCCCTGATTACTGTGCAGGGACAAATATGACTCATGCCCCCAAAGGTACGCCCCTGTACAGTGTACAGGAGAATACATGACTGGTACACAATATACTGTGATACAGACACCAGATGTTATACAATATACACATTATTATATACCATCTGATGTGTGTACACAGTGTATCACACTACTCTCTCTGTACACTGGATGTGGTATACCATGTACACAGATATACCATGCCCTGCACTGATCACACCTGGGCCTACAGGACAGGATGTAACATATTCTATATGTAATATGGGCCATATACTGTAGTATAATGTGTGCTGCAGGCTCAGATGTGATCAGTGCAGGATTCTGTGTACTGATGTTTGTGCTGGAGATCAGTGTGAGTTATTGCAGGGGAGGGATGAGACCGATGACCCGGCACTGACAGCCCGACCTGATCTGCTGCAATAACTCACACTGATCCCGAGCAGAGTGGCCGCTGACACTATGGAATCCCGTCTGGAGTTATCAGCGGCGTCCTGCTCCCTCCTCACTGCAGCCTCCTGCCCGGCCGGCACCATGATTAATGACCTCATACTTACCGAGATCCACTGAGACCTCCGGTCCTCCCACAGTTCCTCTACGGAAGGAAGAAGCAGCAGCAGGTGCGCGGTGACGTCATCCTGGCAGACGCAGCGTCCAGTGGGCGTGTCTGCAGTACAGTGATGGCCGGGATTCAAATACCTTAAAGGTACAGTGCGGTCTTGAACCACTGCGGCATTAATAAAATGGCGGACACACAGATGGTGGTGGGGGCCCCCTCAGAGGCTCTTGTGGTGGGGGCCCCTGGGCTGAAGCCCCGCCTGCCCCGCCTATAATCCGGCCCTGGTAGTCCCCAAAGATAGATTGATAGCCCCCCACATGTAAAGGCTACGGTGATATAGAAAAATACAATACAAAGCCAGAAAAGACAGATTCAACAAAGGTGAGGCCCAAACTATCTTTATAGGAAAGAGCAACTGTCTGCAGCTGTAAAAACCCTAAGATATACCAGCACTTCTGATATGGGAAAATCCTGAGTTCACACAACCTCTCCCACACTGTACCAGCACTCAGATGTTACTGGGATCCAAATACACTAATACAGATGAGGGACTGAATTAATGCCTAGCATGACAAACACAAACCTTGCAGAATCATGGAGCTAAGTATTCAGACACTCCCAGCAGGGAATGATCCTATTCCACCACGAACTCCACACAGACAAAATAGGAATCATGCATTAGTATCAAAGCAGAGAAGGCAACAAAAAAGTGGAAAACAAACAGCAGTGGTACAAAGACCACTTATCTGAGAGGAGTTCTGGAAGTGAGCTGGTTACAGCATGTCCTTAACACACAGGAGCAATTGACCACCGGCAAGTAACCAGAGAAAACCTACTTAGTTAAATAGCCCAATCTGACCCTGATTGCCAGTCCTCCACTGGTGTGTAGCTTTTAAACCACACATCAACTGCATCACCAGCACTGACCACAAGAGGGAGCCCCAAACTGGAAAACATATTCACAACAGTACCCACCCCTTGAGGAAGGGTCACCGAACTCTCACCGGAACCCTTGGGTTTATCAGGATGGGCTCGATGAAAAGCATGGATCAAGCGATCAGCGTGTATGTAGGAAGCAACCATCCAAGAATTATCCTCCTGACCATAACCTTTCCACTTGACCAGATACTGATCTAGCAATACGGGAATCCAACATTTTTTCCACTACATATTCTGGATCCCCTTTGACTAACACAGGATCAGGAGGCGCAGCCATGGGCACAACCAGTTCAACATATTTTTTCAACACTTATGAGACTTATGAAAGACATTTGTGAATCTTGAAAGTCTTTGGAAGAGCCAAACGGAAAGAAACAGGATTAATTACCCTCGAAATTTTATAAGGTCCAATAAACCTTGGCTTAAATTTCGGAGAAGAAACTTTCATAGGAACATGTCTGGAAGACAACCAGACCAAGTCCCGTACCTTAAACCGAGGACCCACAGTCCTACGTTGGTTGGCAAACCGTTGGACATTTTCCTGGGAGTGGGACAATTTATCCACCACTTGATCCCAAATATGCTGCATTTTCTCCACTGCTAAATCAACACCCGGGCAGGAGGAAGCCTCCATCTGCCCCGAAGAAAACCGAGGATGAAACCCGAAATTGCAAAAAAAAGGAGACATCAAAGTGGCCGAACTAGCTCTATTATTAAGAGCAAACTCAGCCAAGGACAAAAAAGAAACCCAGTTGTCCTGATCAGCCAACACAAAACATCGCAAATAGATTTCCAAAGTCTGATTTGTCTTTTCCGTCTGGCCATTGGTCTGAGGAAGAAACGCAGAGGAGAAGGACAACTCAACTCCCAGCCTAGAACAAAAAGCTCTCCAGAATCTAGACACAAACTGGACTCCCCTATCGGACACAACATTCTGAGGAATTCCATGCAAACGAACCACCTGACGAAGAAACAAAGGTACCAACTCCGAAGCTGATGGCAACTTAGGCAGTGGCACCAAATAGCTTTTTCCAAAATGATTCATCACAGATTACCCAAATAACCGTCATCCCCTGAGAAACAGGGTGATCAGAAATAAAGTCCATAGAGATGTGAGTCCATGGTCTCTCTTAGGCACCGGCAGTGGCAATAATAGTCCACTAGAACAAGAACAAGACGACTTGGATCTAGAACAGATCTCATAGGACTGCACAAAACTCCTCACATCACAAGAAAGAGAAGGCCACCAAAAGGACCTAGTCACCAAATCCCTAGTGCCAAAAATCCCAGGATGACCAGCCAACACAGAACAATGAACTTCAGACATCACTCTACTCTATTGGTCAGAAACATACAATTTCCCTCCAGGACATCTTTGTTCTCCTGAAATTCCTTAAGAGCAAGTCTCAAATCGGGTGAAATCGCAGAATCATTCCCTCATGCAGGATGGTAGCAGGCTCCGTCACATCCAGAGAATCAGCAAAGAAACTCCTGAAAAGGGCATCCGCCTTAATATTCTTAGTACCAGGAATATAAGAGACCACAAAATTAAGGCGCATGAAAAACAAGGCCCATCTAGCCTGCCTAGGATTCAACCTCCTGGCAGATTCAAGATAAATCAAATTCTTATGATTAGTAAGTACTAGTGATGAGCGAGTACCAAAAAGCTCGGGTGCTCGAGGCTCGGGCCGAGCATCCCAAGATACTCGTGTACTTGGCCCGAGCACCGAGCCCAATGTTATCTTATGGGAGACCCGAGTATTTTTCTGAAATGACCCCTGGCAGCATGTAGAAACCCTAAAAATGTCACAAAAGTCTCAGAGTGCTCAAATGACATGGCAACAGCATGGGGAAGACCCCTTGAAGCATTTATCACTCAAAAGTCACAGCTGTGAACAATTTTGTCCGAGTTTTACGCCATTTTTACGGACTCACCAGAAAACCTTCCAAAATGACACCAAAATGAATTTTCATGGCGGAAATGTTAAGGGCACATACCTAATAGTGAGATAGAGCTGGTGTATGTTAATTTTTGAGATAATTACATGAAAGATTTTACGTCAAAACATTGTGTGGCACTCCGATGTCCAAAACGCACGTTTTGTGCTTTTTACTAGCGATGTCGGTCATTTTTTTTTTTTTTCATTCTATCTCCCGTCGGTCGGTCTCGCTCTGTCTGTCTCTCTCTGTCTTGTCTGTCCCCCTCTCACAGTCTGTCGGTCAGTCTCCCCCCCCCCCCCTCTCTCATACTCACCGCTCCCCGATCACTGCCGCGGCGCTGCACAGCTGTTCACTAAACTCCGGCGGCTTTTTCTCTTTTGAAAAAGCCGGCCGCTCATTAATCAATCTCGTATTCCCTGCTTTCCTCCTTTTCGGCGCCTATGATTGGTTGCAGTGAGACACGCCCCCACACTGAGTGACAGGTGTCTCACTGCACCCAAACACAGCAGCCGGTGGGTGTGTGTATACTGTGCAGTGAAATAAATAATTAAATAATTAAAAAAAAAAACGGCGTGCGGTCCCCCCAATTTTAATACCAGCCAGATAAAGCCATAAGGCTGAAGGCTGGTATTCTCAGGATGGGGAGCTCCACGTTATGGGGAGCCCCCCAGCCTAACCATATCAGTCAGCAGCCGCCCAGAATTGCCGCATACATTAGATGCGACAGTTCTGGTACTGTACCCGGCTCTTCCCGATTTACCCTAGTGCATTGGCAAATCGGGGTAATAAGGAGTTAATGGCAGCCCATAGCTGCCACTAAATCCTAGATTAATCATGTCAGGCGTCTCCCCGAGATTCCTTCCATGATTAATCTGTAAATTACAGTAAATAAACACACACCAGAAAAAATCCTTTATTAGAAATAAAAAACACTAACAAAGTCCCTCATCACCAATTTATTAACTCCGACAAACCCTCCATGTCCGGCGTAATCCACAGTCCTCCAGCGTCGCATCCAGCTGTGCTGCATGAAGGTGACAGGAGCTGCAGAATACACAGCCTCTCCTGTCATCTTCACACAGCAAGTGCAGACAGCCGCGCGATCAGCTGAGCTGTCACTGAGGTTATCTGGATCCAGCGGTGGATGCAGCGGTGGCAGCGGGTAACCTCAGCTGATGGCGCTACTCACCGCCGCACCGGTCAGCTCCACGCAGCAACTGAGGTGAGTATCGCGATCAGCTGAGCTGTCACTGAGGTTAATCGCGGCCACCGCTGGATCCAGCGGTGGCCGTGAGTTACCTGACTGACAGCAGCTGATCGCGCTACTCACCTCAGTTGCTGTGTGAAGCTGACAGGAACGGCAGTGTATTCTGCAGCTCCTGTCAGCTGCATGCAGCAGAGCTGGACTCGACGCTGGAGGTCCGTGGATTACGCAGGACATGGAGGGCTTTGTCGTGGTTAATAAATTGGTGATGAGGGACTTTGTTATTGTTTTTTATTTCTAATAAAGGATTTTTCGGGTGTGTGTGTTTTTTAACTGTAATTTACAGATTAATCATGGAAGGTATCTCGGGGAGACTCCTGACATGATTAATCTAGGATTTAGTGGCAGCTATGGGCTGCCATTAACTCCTTATTAGCCCGAATTGCCAACGTACTAGGGTAAATCGGGAAGAGCCGGGTACAGTCCCAGAACTGTCGCATCTAATGTATGCGGCAATTCTGGGCGGCTGTTGACTGATATTGTTAGGCTGGGGGGCTCCCCGTAACGTGGGGCTCCCCATCCTGAGAATACCAGCCTTCAGCTGTATGGCTTTATCTGGCTGGTATTAAAATTGGGGGGACCGCACGCCGTTTTTTTAAATTATTTAATTATTTATTTTACTGCACAGTATAGACACGCCCACCGGCTGCTGTGATTGGGTGCAGTGAGACACCTGTCACTCAGCGTGGGGGCGTGTCTCACTGCAACCAATCATAGGCGCCTGTGGGCGGGGAAAGGAGGGAATATGAGATGGCTGTGTGCAGAGCACAGCGCGCCCGCCGGTATAAAGGCTCGGTCACACTGTGCGGGCCGGCCAATCACTGCAATTCCACAACTAACAGGGCTGTGGCATTGCAGTGGTCTGCCAGCCAATCCCTGCATGAGGGCTGGCTCTCAAGAGCGCCAACATGCAGGGATGAAGACCACGAGTACAGCACGAGTATCGCGAAATTACTCGGTACCCGCCGAGTAGCCCGAGTACAGTGATACTCGTGCGAGTACCGAGTAGTGACAAGCATACTCGCTCATCACTAGTAAGTACTACAATTTGATGTCTCGCCCCCTCCAGCCAATGTCGCCATTCTTCAAAAACCCACTTCATAGCTAATATTTCCCGATTCCCCACATCATAATTTCGCTCTGGTGGTGAAAATTTCTGGAAAATAAAAGCACAGGATCTAATTTTAGAAGTCACAGGGTCCCTTTGAGACAAGACAGCCCCAGCTCCAATCTCCAAGGCATCGATCTCCACCTGAAAAGGAATATACACATCAGGCTGCCGCAAGACCAGAGCAGAAGTAAACCTCCTTTTCAGCTCCTGAAAAGCCAAGACTGCCTCTGAGGACCAATTCACAACATCAGCTCCTTTCTTGGTCAAATCAGTCAATGGCTTGACAATACTGGAAAAATTGCCTATGACTTTACGATAGAAATTAGCAAAACCCAAAAACTTCTGAAGGCTTTTCAAAGAAGTAGGCTGCACCCAATCATGAATGGCCTGAACCTTGACCGGATCCATAGAAGATAGGGGACAAAATAAACCCCAAAAAAAGAGACCTTTTGTACGCCAAACAGACGTTTCGATCCCTTGACATATAACGCATTGTCCCTGAAATACTGTCCGAACCTATTCAACATGAGAATCCCAGTCATGAGAAAAAATCAAAATATCATCCAAATAGACAATCAAAAACTTGTCCACAAAGTCCCGGAAAATATCATTCATGAAAGGTTGAAAGACGGAAGGGGCATTAGTGAGCCCAAAGGGCATCACTAGGTACTCAAACTGCCCCTCAGGGGTATTAAACGCCGTCTTCCATTCATCACCCTGTTTAATGTGAATGAGATTATATGCTCCCCGAAGATCGAGTTTAGTAAACCAACTAGCACCCTTCACTCTAGAAAACAGGTCAGAAATCAGAGGCAACGGATACTGATATTTAACCGTGATTTTATTAAGGAGACTATAATCAATACAGCGCCGTAATGAACCATCCTTCTTGGCCAGAAAAAAAAAAAAAGGCGCCCAAAGGGGAAGATGATGGTCTAATGTGACCCTTCTCCAAAGACTCTTTAATGTAAGTCCGCATAGCAACATGTTCAGGCACAGATAAATTGAAAAGCCATCCCTTAGGAAATTTACAACCAGGCACCAATTCAATAACGTAATCACAGTCCCTATGCGGAGGCAAAGACGCGGCCTGGGTCTCATTACATACATCAATTAAATCCGCCAAATAGTCAGGGACCTCCTGTGTCTGAGATGAAATAGACAAAACGGGAGTATCACTATGCACACGTTGGCAGCCCCAACTAGTCACAGATAAAGAAGTCCAATCAAGAACTGAATTATGGGCTTGCAACCAAGGAAATCCCAGTACCAAAATATCATGCAAATTATGCAAGACCAAAAACTTACAAACCTCCTGATGGTCAGGCGCAACCCGCATCGTCACCTGGGTCCAAAACTGGGGCTTACTTTCAGCTAAAGGAGTAGCATCAATACCCCTCAAAGAGATAGGAGCATGCAAAGGCACCATAGGAAAACCCAAAATCCATCAAGTTCAGGGCAGCTCCTGAATCAATAAAAGCCATAGCCGAAAATGATGATAGGGAACAGATCAACGAAACCGACAAAAGAAACTTAGACTGTAAACCGCCCAAAATAAATGAACGGGCAAATCGTTTCTCGCGCTTAGGGCACACAGAAATAGTATGAGAGGCATCTCCACAAAAGAAACATAGCTTATTACGCCGTCTAAAATCCTGCCTTTCTGCCCTAGAAAGGACCATATCACACTGCATAGGCTCCGGAGACCGCTCTGAGAGCAACACCTCAGCACGCATTGTTTTACGTTCATGTAAACGTCTATCAATCTGTATAGCCAATTACATAGAGGCATCAAGACCAGAGGGGGCAGGAAAGCCCACCATAAAATCCTTTACAGGCTCTGCCAACCCCGTCTAAAAGAGAGCCGCATCATTCCACTCAGTAAAGACCACCCACTTACAAAATTTCTGACAGTATAACTCTGCAGGTTCCTGACCCTGGATCAAAGCCAATAAAGTTATCTCGGCTTGATCAATAGCATTAGGTTCATCGTATAACAACCCTAGAGCCTGAAAAAAAAAAATCCACATCAGCAAGAGCAGGATCTTCAGGCGCCAGGGAAAAGTCCCAATCCTGGGGGTCACCACGCAGCAGAGAGATAAAAATCTGAACTAGCTGCCTGGAAGATCCTGAGGACTTGGGTTTCAAGGCAAAAATAACCTAAAATTTGTTCTTGAAGTTCATAAATTTAGACCGATCCCCAGAGAACAAATCCAGTAAAGGTATTTTAGGTTCTAACGCAGGTGTCTGGGCAAGATAATCAGATATATTCTTAACCTGAGAAGTAAGCTGATCGACTCGCCCAGCCAATTGTGTGACATCCATGACCCAAACTATCTTTATAGGAAAGGATAGGAAAGAGCAACTGTCTGCAGCCATAAAAACCCTAAGATATACCAGCACTTCTGATATGGAAAAATCCTGAGGTCACACAACCTCTCCCCCCACTGTACCAGCACTCAAATGTTACTGGGATCCAAAAACACTAATACAGATGAGGGACTGAAGTAATACCAAGCATGATAAACACAAACCTTGCAGAATCATGGAGCTAAGTATACAGACACTCCCAGCAGGGAATGATCCCATTCCACCATGAACTCCACACAAACAAAATTGGAATCATTCATTAAGCGGGCTTTACACGCTATGATATTTCTAGCAATTATCGCTACGGCAGCGTCACACGCACTTACCTGGTCGTCGTCGTCGCTGTGACTGCTGAACAATCCCTCCCTCAAGGGTGAGGTGCATTCGGCGTCACCGCAACGTCACTAAGCGGCCGGCCAATCAAAGCGGAGGGGCGGAGATGAGCGAGACAAACATCCCGCCCACCTCCTTCCTTCCTCATTGCGGGCGGGACTCAGGTAAGGTGAGGTTCCTCACTCCTGCGGTGTCACACACAGCAACGTGTGCTGCCGCAGGAACGAGGAACAACATCTATAAACAACCATTAACAATTTTTGGTTTTAGGGCGACCTCTCCATGGTGAATGATTTTCACCACTTTGGAGGACGTTTAAGGTCGCTGGTAAGTGTTACATGCTGCGATACCGTTAATGACGCCGGATGTGCGTCACTAATGATGTGACCCCGACGATAAAACATTAACGATATCGTAGCGTATAAAGCCCCCTTTAGTAGCAAAGCAGAGAAAGCAACAAGAAAGTGGAAAACAAACAGAGGTACAAAGACCACTTATCTGAGAGGAGTTCTGGAAGTGAGCAGAGCTGGTTACAGAATGTCCTTAACACACAGGAGCAATTGACCACCGGCAAGTAACCAGAGAAAACTACTCAGTTAAATAGCCCAATCTTACCTTGATTGCCAGTCCTCCACAGATGTGTAGCTTTTGCTCCACACATCAACTGCATCACCAGCACTGACCACAAGAGGGAGCCCCAAACTGGAAAACGTATTCACAACAGCTATGTGCAGGATTATAATATATTTAGGATACTTTGGAGGATACTTTGGGGGCTCATACTGTATGTGTGGGACTGAACTTGAAGAAAAAGAAAGGATCCAGCATCCAAGTTCCAATTGAGTTAAAAATGTTTTCTTTATTCAACAAAGATAAAAGGGTTCTTCCATAATAATAAAATCCAATTTACATGGCAGGGTAGAAAAAACGGAACGTGTTTCGGAGTAACAACTCCTTACTCTGAACAAAGCCATATGAGATGGGACTGTGTTGGGGCTCACATTGTATATAGAGCGGCTATGTGGGGGCTAATGTTGTATGTAGGGGCTGTATGGGAGCTCTTGCTGTACGTAGGGGACTGTGTAGGGGCTTATACATTATATGGGGTTACTGTATGTGTGGGGGCTCATACAGTATATAGGGAGCTGTGAGCTGTGTGAAGGCTCATTATGTAGGGAGCTATGTGAGAGCTCATGCTGTATATAGGGCGGCTGTGTGGGAGCTCATACTGTATATAGGGGATCTAAGCATACGTTAATGCTGCTCAATATTATGTGATATTAATGTAACATAATAATTATAATGCATATGTTAATATTAATATTGGGAATAATTAATTTCAACTTATTGGTTCAGCCCTCCACACCAGTCACGGTCTCTCATGTGGACTGTGGGAAAAACAAATTGCCCACCCCTGGATAAAAGTCAACTGAAGCCACCAATTTTTTTCATGATTGGCCAACCAGTGTTGAAAAGAGGCACTAACGATCTGTAAGAAATACTTTAGTCACTATTAAAAAACGGACCGGTAGGAAGCTAGAATGATGCGTGTGTACCCTGGCCATTTTACATGTACAATATATACATGTGTACAATTCTACACTGTGCCCCCTACTTGTCTCCTGGCATCAACATCCAGGGATGAAAGTTGGGCATCACAGGACCACTGCAGGCAGTCACTGGTTGCTGCTTGGCTCCAGCCTTCATATTCCACTACAAGAATAAAACTGCAGTATCCACCACAAGATGCTAATGCCAGGAGACACGCGAAGGACAAAGTGCTGATGAATGGAATTAGGGGTACTTTACACGCTGCGACTTCGCTAGCGATGTCGAGCGCGATAGTTCCCGCCCCCGTCGCTCGTGCGATATTTGGTGCTCGTTGCCATAGCGAACATTACCGCAACGGCAGCGTTGCACACACATACCTGGTCAGCGACGTCGCTGTGACTGCAGAACAATCCCTCCCTCAAGGGGGAGGTGCGTGCGGTGTCATAGCGACGTCACTGTGGCGTCACTAAGCGGCCGTCCAATAGAAGCGGAGGGGTGGATGAGCGGGACGTAACATCCCACCTCCTTCCTTCCGCATTGCCAGTGGACGCAGGTAAGGAGATGTTCGTCGCTCCCGCAGTGTCACACATAGCGATGTGTGATGCCGCAGGAACGACGAACAACATCGTACCGGTGGCAGCAGCGATATTAAGGAAATGAACGACGTGTCAACGATCACCGTTTTGGAACGATTTTGCGATTGTTGATCGTCGCTCATCAGTGTTACATGCTGCGATGTCGCTACCGGCGTCGGATGTGCGTCACTAACGTCGTGACCACGACGATATATCGGTAGAGATGTCGCAGCATGTAAAGTACCCCTTAGGAGGGCTTTACACGTTGCGACATCGCTTCCGAAATATCGTCGGGGTCACGTCGTTAGTGACGCACATCCGGTGCCGGTAGCGACATCGCAACGTGTAAATCCTAGGTGCGACGATAATCGCAAAAGCGACGAAAATCGTTGATCTGTGTAGCGTCGTTCATTTACATAATCTCGGGTCGACCGCAGGTACGATGTTGTTTGTCTTTCCTGCAGCTCCACACATCGCTGTGTGTAAACCCGCATGAGCGACAAACCTCTCCTTACCTGCGTCCCGACGGCAATGCGGAAGGGAGAAGGTGGGCGGGATGTTATGTCCCGCTCATCTCCGCCCCTCCGCTTCAATTGGCCGGCCGATTAGTGACAACGCGGTGACGTCGAACGCACATCCCCCTTGAAGGAGGGATAGTTCGGCAGTCACGGCGACATCGCCGAGCATGTATGTGCGTTTGAAGCTGCCGTAGCGATAATGTTCGCTACGGCAGCAATCGCCACATATCGCATGTGCGACGGGGGCGGGTACTATCGCGCTCGGCATCGCTAGCCGATGCTAGCGATGTTGCAACATGTAAAGTACCCCTTAGTTTTAGACGTTAATGTTTGGAAAACGGGTTGTCTTACAATGCCCTGGGCCCATGACAGTGCAGATCCCCCGTAATAAAACTGTTACTTCAGACTTTTTTTTTTTTTTTCTGAGCCAGACAAGCCAGACAAACCTTTTGGGTTTTGTACAGGCGTGAAAATTTTACATCCAAACCATTCTGTGTCCAAGGTGAATTTCCACATTTTCTGCAATACCCTCCTGACTTCAATTGTTTTAATCTTTGCAAATTTCAATCTCTGTATATGCTCAAATTCCCTGCATTACCAGACCTATATAATGCTATTAATTAATATGAATGTTTAAAAAAAGGACTTATAAACCTTGCTTTCTTTATGCTAATTAGAGCTTTGACTAGTCACAGGGGTTCCCGTTAATGCCTATAACACAAGAGAAAAGTAATCCAAAGCTGCTCATTTCAATTACTGATTATGAAGACTATGATAAATGGTAAGAAACTTGTTATTTGTAAGTGTGACTGCAGCAGCATGCAAATCCACAGTACAATTCATCCTTTCTGGCATTCCAGTCTATTCTGAAAAATGACCCAAGCATATTGGATGTGAATTTAATTTTCAGTGGAGGAGAAGGTCGATGGATCACTCTCCGAAATAGATTTTTTTTTTTTTAGGTTTGCATAATGTACATAACATTAAACTTTAATCTGTACCCATAGAATATGAAAATACAAAAAGTATAATGCGGGCGTCACACGATACGATCTATCGTGCGATCGCACGACCGATCGTACCCGCCCCCGTCGTTTGTGCGTCACGGGCAAATCGCTGCCCATGTCGCACAAAGTCGTTAAACCCCCGTCACACGTACTTACCTGCTGAGCGATGTCGCTGTGGGCGGCGAACATCCACTTCCTGAAGGGGGTGGGTTGTTCGGCGTTACAGCGATTTCACACAGCGGCCGGCCAATAGAAGCGGAGGGGCAGAGATGAGCGGGACGTAAACATCCCGCCCACCTCCTTCCTTCAACATTGCCGGCGGGACGCAGGTAAGCTGTGTTCATCGTTCCCGGGGTGTCACACAGAGCGATGTGTGCTGCCCCAGGTACGATGAACAATCTGCGCAAATAAGATTAAATGATTTTTTTAAAAATGAGCGACATGTACACGATTTACAACCGATTAAGAGTTGCTCTTAGGTGTCACGTGAGACGACGTCGTGAACGATGCCGGATGTGCGTCACGAAAACCGCGACCCCCGACGACATATCGCACGATAGATTGTCTCGTGTGATGTCCGCATAAGTCAGCAGCACACAAAAGTAGCACACTTACATGATGTATGTTACACTTATGCTAGTTGTTAACACCTATAAATTTGTGGCAAATAGCAATCAAGTACTTTGGTAAGCATAGTTATATGTTATACTGATGATTATTAAATATTAACAAAGGAAACTTGTAATCAGATTTGATGAACTAAAACAACTATAAACTCCTTAGGGCAGGAGATGTCAAACTGATTTTCACCAGGGACCACATCAGCATTATGGTTGCCTTCAAAGGGCCGCTTGTAATTGTAACATCTCCATTCAACACAGTACGAGCATGGACTGCAATGCACAAACTGGCCAGGGGCTATAAGACAGGTGTTCCTGGGTAATAGGGCTATATGAAAGCTGTTCCTGAGTACAAAAGGCTATATGAGAACTATCCCTGGATTGTAGGGTTGTATGAGAGATGTCTTTAGGTAGAAGGTTTATACGAGAGCTGTCCTGAGTAGTAGTGCTGTAACACAGCTATCCCTGAGTGCTAGAGCTATACTACAGCTGTCATTGAGTAGCAGGGCTATAAGAGAAGTCTCCTTGGGCAGTGGGACTATGTGACAGCTGTCCCTAGATAGTAGGGCTATAAGGGAGCTGTCACTGGGTACTAGGGCTATATGACAGCTGTCCTTTGGTAGTTGGACTATGACATAGGATGTACTCCTTCCTGGGCCCCTTCTTTGTATATATGTCCCCTAGCCTGGTATATATGTCCTCCATCCTAGTATATGCCCCTCACCCTGGTATATATGTCTCAATCATGGTATATATGTCCTCATCCTGGGCCTTTCCTGGTAAATGTCCCCATCCTGGTATATATGTCCTTATCCTGGGCCCCTTCCTAGTGTATATAGTTTCTGTTCTGTCTTCAACACCTGAAAGAAAGAAGAAAAACATTCTAATCACCTTCCCTGGCTCCAACGTCTCACTACGTCCTCTGTAGCCGGTGCAGTGGCCAGCAGCTGATATCAGCATACCTAGTATGACAACGCATTACATCACTGTCATGTGCCCCAGGTCAATATCAGTTGCTGACTACTGTGGCTGACAGCGTTTATTGCAGTGCATAGACCTGTTGGATCTCTGTGTCACAATGCATTTTAGCTGGGTGTCCATTCTCGGCCGCAAACCCAGCTGAAGTAGGCGCTATGGCCAGTGGGCCCCCTCCACCCCAGAGCCTTGTTGCGGTCACAACCTCTGCGATCACGATCATTATGCCCTTGCTCACAGACCACATAAAATGATTTGGTGGGCCGGATTTGGCCTGCGGGCCTTGAGTTTGACACTCCTGCTCTAGGGATTAAAGAAATGTCTATCCTTATATAGCAGCCATAATAAAGCAAACCTCAAGCATGCAAAGTGCTCTTCATTTGTTCACTGGTCGATTTTTCTTTATATCATCTTAGCAGAATCCCTCCTGTCTAGGCTAGATTGTCATCTTTTTGTAGGAAACATTGGACGATGCAAGAGTAGTCAGAGATCTCAATCAAGCATTGATAGGTGGAACTGCTATTAAGAGCACAGGACACTTGCCTGACAAGGACACACGCAGTTGATGCTTGAAGACTACTTAATATGCTTTGCCCTTATTGTTAAAAAATATTAGGTGTGCTATATTGCTTCGATTCCTGGATATAGTCTGAAACCCATGGATAACAGCTATAGTGTCACATGGAGTTTAGCTCAGAAGTCCCCAAGTGTCAGGGCGGCATCTGACTCTGTTCACACAGCAGAGCCTGGCACTACGCTCTAGGTTTCTTGTTAGGCTTCTCAGTTTCTCAGATAGGCTCGGGTGTCGACCAAGCTGTGTTCTCTTTCGTTCAGGCTTGCACGAGTTTGTCTCTGAAGTCACATGTTGTGAGAGACCTATCACAGCTACTGTCTGCCTTTTTAAGTTGGTGAATTTGATCCTCCAATGCCGATTATAGCTTTTTGCGATACCAGTCCTTGTTCTGTGGTGTTCCAGTTTCTGGAGATCTTCTGTGCATTATTTGGTGTGTTTTGGAATTATTCTTGTTGTCTTTTTCCTCTCTCTTCTTTATTTCCCCCTGAGCACATATTGTCTAAACCTCTGTATGTGCTTGTAGTGAGTTTGAGTTGCGTTTTTTCCCTGTCTGTCTTTTTGTGTGGGAATAACTCCTGTAACAATCCTCCCCGGGGGTGGGGGCGAGGGTATATTTGGGCAGGGCTAACCTGGCCGTCCAGACCTCTTCACAATCAGAAGTACGTCTGGGATCAGAGACAGTTAAGGCTGCTTTACACCAGAGAATCTATCGTGCGATAGATCGTCGGGGTCACGGATTTTGTGACGCACATCCGGCATCGCTGGCGATGCCGGCCTGTGTGACACCTCCTAGCGACGCAGTATCGCTCACAAATCGTGAGTCGGGTACTGCTCGCTAGGTTCCATAATATCGTTTAATTTAGTTAACCATCGTTTCCGTGGTAGCATACGCCGCTCCGTGTGACACCACGGGAACGATGAGCAGCTCACCTGCCTCCCGCGGCCGCCGCCGGCTCTATGTGGAAGGAAGGAGGTGGGCGGGATGTTTACGTCCCGCTCATCTCCGCCCCTCCGCTTCTATTGGCCGGCGGCCGTGTGACGTCGCTGTGACGCCGAACGTCCCTCCCACTCCAGGAAGTGGACATTCGCCGCCCACAGAGAGGTCGCACGAGAGGTAAGTATGTGTGACGGGGGTTACTAACTTTGTGCGACACGGGCAGCGATTTGCCCGTGACGCAAAAAGGACGGGGGCGGGTACGATCGATTGTGAAATCGCACAATCGGTCGTACCGTGTAAAGCAGGCTTTAGGGTCCTCCTAGCCTGAGGACCAGTCTAGGAGCCTCAGTCCCCAGTTATCCCCTTAATGCATTTGACCTAAAGCAAATCAGGGTAATCAAAACACATGACAAGTTCCCTTCATATATGACTTGGTCATACTCCATCAAACACTGTGCAATTAATACAGAAGGACTGGGGTGTACATAGAAATTACAGAGCTCCATAACAAAATTTTCACCTCACCCATGACAGCACCTCGTGAGAGAGGGATCTGCCCAGCGAGGACAGGAAACCATTCTGAAATAAAAGGACGGTACCTCTCCCCTTCGTCAGTTGAATAAGGCAGTTGAAGTAAGAAGTTTGAAGACACATAGTGTGGGGAAAACACTGTCCTTTTTCATAGCCCTCTCTGTAGTAGGAAAGGTCTGTGGGTGTGAAACTGCACTATCTCTAGGTGGATTAGGGAGGCCATTGCTTAGCCTACTCATCTAGTGGGGCTGCCTTCCCTGAGGGCTTACGGGCCCATTCCACCGGTGCGGTGTCGCCCTCCGGGGCTGAGAAGATGCAGGTATCTATTGGCCGGATTTGTAGGACCGCTACCTGGTCTTCACATTCTCCTTTTTCTTCCGTCACTATCGGTTGGATCTATCCTCCTCGGCTGATCTCTCGTTTTGTAGAAGGGTGCTTGAGACGTTGGTCCCTCCCTAATACGTTATTCTCTGGAAATCTCTCACGTGGTGCTGTCATGGGTGAAGGGAAAACACCTAGGTTACTTACCGGTAGCCGGTTTTTCCAGAACCCATGACAGCACCCATATAATCCCTCCCTTTTCACCCTTTAGTGTGCACTATTCTGGGTGTGCATGTGTGTTATAGTTGGTGATAGCGTTAAGTTCTAATGTTTGTTGGAGGTCCTCTCAATTCTCGGTAATCAACTGACGAAGGGGAGAGGTACCGCCCTTTTATTTCAGAATGGTTTCCTGTCCTCGCTGGGCGGATCCCTCACGTGGTGCTGTCATGGGTTCTGGAAAAACCGGCTACCGGTAAGTAACCTAGGTGTATCTAATTAGTCCCTACCCTCTAACCCACTAAATACATATATCTTCAGTCCTTTTCTCTTTATAAAAATTGGTAAATATGACTAATGAATATACAGTATATTGTGCCGCCCCCACGCCAGCAGCCGGGCTGCTCGGATCCGGATCCGCGGTGTGGCTCGAGGGATCTCCAGACCCGGGGGTCTCGCAGACACTTCAAATAAAAAGGGGCTTTGGTTGTATGTGGAATTTTTTTATACAGTCCGTGACGCCACCCACGACGTGTGGTAAGATGGGGTACCACCGCTGCTCTTATGGAGCACCCGGGGGCGTTGGGATGGCAGCAAGTTGTTATTAACCCTCCGTGGATAGGGGTGGATGCCCTGGGGCCCAGTGTTGCTGTGCTGAGGATGGTGGCTGCAGGGGCCGATGCCCCCGGTCGGACCGGAGGATGTTAGTGTACTCTAGTCAAAGAAATCACACAAGTCCAGCGTTAAACCAAGGTGCCAGTGTCCGGCCGCCGCGGCCGGGTGTATTCTGGTCTCTCACCCGGGGTGATGGTCTGTGCCACTTTCCTCTGCACGGTTTAGTTCTGTTTGGACTTCTCGGTGTGGAACACTGGAGTCCACTCCCAGAACTACGGGTGGGAGCCTTGCTCGCAGACGCTGACCTGTGGGATCTAAAGGGGCCCTGGCGGATGCCCTATTCTCCATGGTGGGCTGCTGGTCTGCGCTTTTGTGACTTTGGGTGGGACAGGACCTATAATCTTGTCCTCAACTGGTGAATTAACAAAGCCGGTGGTTCCGGTCCTTGCTTCAGGGTCCAGGTACCCCCTCTGTGCAGTTTCTGGGTCGGTTCTCTGGTGTCGGTACCGGCGGGCTCCTACCCTGTCCCGGTTTACCTCAGATCTCCGGCAGCCGTCTTCCCGTCTCCTGACAGACACGGACCACCGTCTGCCACCTAGCCAGCACGCCGGGGCTCCAATCCCGACGCCTTTCCTCTCTGGCTTCCACTTGAACTTCACTTTCTCCTCTCCTCTCTCTCTCTCCGCACTCAACTCCCCTTGGAACTCAAACTCTCTTTTCCCGCCCCGGATTCTCTAGACCCCTAGGTGGGCATTTTCCTTCCGCCTGGTCCCGCCCACTGGTGTGCCTTTCCTACTCTAGGAGGGTGACTAGGTTTTGTCGGCTCGGTGTAAACCTGTGAGGTAAGGTGTAATGTGGGGGTCTACTTGTGTGTGACCACCTGGCGGCGCCAGGGCGTCACAATATCACAAAAGTTAGTACACCCCTCACATTTTTTTTGTAAATATTTTTTATTATATCTTTTCATAGGAAAGCAATGAAAATATGACACTTTGATAAAGTACAGTATTCAGTGTACAGCTTGTATAACTGTGTACATTTGGTCTGCTCGCTAAATGATTCAATACACAGAAATTAATGTCAAAACTGCTGGCAACAAAGTGAGTACACCCCTAAGTGAAAATGGTCAATTTGTGCCCAATGAGCAATGTTCCCTCCCTGTGGGTCATGTGACTCATTAGTGCTACAAGGTCTTAGGTGTAAATTGGGAGCAGGTGCGTTAAATTTGGTGTTATCACTCACACTCTCTCTCATACTGGTCACTGGAAGTTCACCATTTCACATCATAGCAAAGAATTTTCTGAGGAATTGTTTCTCTACATAGATGGCCTAGGCTATAAAAAGACTACCAACAACCTAAAACTGAGCTGCAGCATGTTGGCCAAGACCATAGAGTGGTTTAACAAGACAGGTTCCACTCCGAACAGACCTCGCCATGGTCGACCAAAGGAGTTGACTGCACACGCTGAGCATCATAGCCAGAGGTTGTCTTTTTAAAATAGGTGTATGAGTGCTGCCAGAGTTGCTGCACAGCTTAAAGCTGTGGGGGGTCCGCCTGTCATTGCTTAGACCATAGGCCGCACATTGCATCAAATTGGTCTGCATGTCTGACATCTCAGAAGGAAGCCTCTTCTATAGGTAATACACAAGAAAGCCTGCAAATAGTTTGCTGAAAACTAGCAGACGTATGACATGGATTACTGGAACCATGTCCTGTGGTCTGAATAGACTAAGATAAACTTATTTGGTTCACATGATGTTAAGCATATATGGCGGCAACCAGATGAGGAGTACAAAGACAAGTGTGTCTTGCCTACAGTCAAGCATGGGGGTGGGAGTGTCATGGTTTGTGGCTGCATGTGGGGAGCTCTAGTTCATTGAGAGAACTATGAATGCCAACATGTACTGTGACATACTGAAGCAGAACACGATACCCCTCTCTTCAGAAACTGAGCCGCAGGGCTGTATTCCAATATGATAATAACCCCAAACAAACACACCTCCAAGACAACCACTGCCTTGGTAAAGAAACTGTGGGTAAAAGTGCTGTACTGGCCAAGCATGTCCCCAGATCTAAACCCTATTAAGCATCTCTGTGCAAGGTCTCTAACATCTACCATCTCTGTGATGTCATTATGGAAAAGTGGAAGAGGATTCCAGTGGCTCCTGTGAAGATCTAGTGAACTCCATGCCCAAGAGAGTTAAAGCAGTGCTTGAAAATAATGGTGACCACACAAAATATTGGCACTTTGGGTACAATTTGGTCATTTTCACTTAGGGATGTACTCACTTTTGTTGCCAGCAGTTTAGACATTGATGGCTGTGTGTTGCGTATAGAAGCCACACCAAATTTACACTGTTATACAAGCTGTACGATGACTACTTTATATTGTGTCAAAGTGTCATATCTTCAGTGTTGCTCCATTAGAAGATATAATAAAATAATTTAAAAAATTTAAGGGGTGTATTGATTTTTGTGATATACTGTATGTTCGTCAGTCATGTTTACCAATTTTTATAAAGAGAAAAGGACATATATGATCAGTCCATAACCCCCCACTAAGTATGATGACCCCCTACAGTCTCCCAACTCAGTACGATCATCCCAACATTCTCCCACTCAGTGTGATGACCCCCCCACAGCCTCCCACTCACTATGATGGGCTCCACAACCCTTCACTTACGGTACTATGATGGTTCCCATAGCCCTCATGCAATATAATGGCTTGCATAGCCCTCCTCTCAGAATGATAGCCCCCACAGCAACTCACTCAGTATGGTGTCCCTAACACGCCCTGCCAGGGCCGGGGGTACTCTGAACCGGGCCGGACTAGTCCGGGGATTTCCGCAGTGACGGGGTCCGGCTTCATGACCCTCACAGTGTCTTTAAAGAAAGGGGATGATGATTACATTTACAGTGGAATAAAGTCCGTGACGCCACTTGTGTTTTTTGCGGCTATGTGGGCCGCTGCTGCGTTGTGGGTTCCCCAAGGCTGGTGATGATGTTGCAGCTGAGGTGTTCTTGCTCCCCACAGGTGGCGCGGGACCCCGGGGCGACTGTTGGGATTTGAAAAGTCTGTCAGGGCAGGCTGTGATGCAAGAGAAATGGAGACAACACCAGTGCTGTGCAATAAGTCTTTTACTCACTGAACCAGTTTTTCAGGTTGACAGCCAATTTATTCCACCACAGTATGCTGGGATCCCTGTGATGGGCAACCGCCGATCCCGAGTAAATCCAAGGCCAGTACCGGTTCTCCCCTTTGTTTGCCTTTCCTGTCCATCTCTCTGCGCTGACTTTGTCCCTCCTGTCCTGCACCTCCACACACAGTGCCCTGAGCCAGGGGCCGCAGACCTGCAATGGGACTTCTGCCTGCCTGGCTCCGTCTGGGGACCTTCACAGGGATTTTTGCCTGCCTGGCTCCCTGGTCCTCTGTGGCCCCCTCCCAGCAGATTCGTGTGCTGCTTGTGGCCCAAAGGTGCGTACAGCCACCCTGGCCTCCGGAGTTACTAGAAAGTCCTGAAGTATCGTCCTAGCCTAGGGACCGGGACCCCGTTTGCGACCAATCCCTTCACTTTGAGCTACTGTCTGTGAAACGTGACTATAGGGGTGTCTGACACACTTCCCCTAAGTCACTGGCATTCTTTGTTCTATCTCCTCAGAGTTGAGCAGGACCCCTGAGATCCTCACCCCTCCTCGGTCTCCTCCCTCCTCCTGACTGACTCTCTGACTCTGTCAATGGTCAACTTTTTAATCTTAGCTCCGCCCATTTTACCTCAAAAAGCTCACCCACTAAGCTCCTCCCCTTGGATGGTTCTAGAGACAGTGCACAGGGCTTAAGTGCCATAACCAGACTACTGGTCGCTAAGCATTAATGGGACCTGCCCCAGCCCTGATCTAATGTATGAGCTAAAAATTGGGTGTCTGCAGGTTTTTGGTATGTGAACCGATAGATGGCCTCTTTCTTACCCAGGATGGGGCACAACAACAATGGCTGAGGTGCAGTATCTCTGTGGCGATGGTAGCCTCAGGGGCGCCACATCCCTATAGCCCACCCTCACTCAGTATGGTGTCCTCACAGAGC
Source organism: Anomaloglossus baeobatrachus (assembly GCF_048569485.1). NCBI lineage: Eukaryota > Metazoa > Chordata > Amphibia > Anura > Aromobatidae > Anomaloglossus > Anomaloglossus baeobatrachus. Next base: position 262,841,170 of record NC_134356.1, read on the forward strand.
AACCCCCACTATGGTGTCCCCATAGCTTACCTCCACTCAGTATGATGGCCACTACAAATCTCCACTAAGTAGGATGGTGCCTAGGCCCCACCTCCCACTCTGTATGATGGCCCTGACAGCCTCCTTACTCAATTTGGTGGTCAACAGAGCCCACTTCCCATTCATTATGATGGCCATCACAACAGAGGTAATGTAATGACATTATTGCGCCTTCAGTTCATGGAGTCTCAGACTCACAGGCGCAGTATGAATGGTATATTAGGGAGTTGTTGGCTCCCTGATCCACTGTTCTATTGAACACCAACAGTGTCCTGGGGATGAATTAGCTGCTGAAATTGTGATAAATGGCAAGAAAGGGCAAGGCCTGGAGGCTGAGTAGCACAGGGCCCCCAGACTCACATGCCCCACTGCGGCTGCATGGTCTGCCCCTATGGACGGAGCGCACCTGGTGATTGTGTCAAATTATGTAGACATTCACCCAGTTGACAGGAGTACAACTACACAATGCAGACATCTATGAAAAGCTGCTTCAGAACGGATATATTGTGTGTAATGTATGCAAATATTTACTAACAAAAGTGAAACTGCTTAATTCTAAAGTATTTTACTTCGCAATATATTTGTACAAGATGATGTTTCTCCTAATTTGAAGTATGCCTTGTTACACATTCTTGCGCAATAGTGCGTACTAAATAACAATGTATATTTACCATGTATTTGTATCTATGTTTTCAGCCACCAAATAGCTATGAACTATGTGGGGCATTTAACAGTACAGTAGAATGTTTTGTTCTTGGAAAGAACTTGTTCTGTTCATTTATGGAAGACAGATGTAGATTAGCAGACTGTTCCCTGTTGGAATGCTCAGATGATTTCATTCACATTACAAAGACATTTATAGACCTGTAAGCTCTTGTTTTGGTCAGGTGTAACGAATTCTAGCTGAAGTAACATACTGAGCTTCAGAAGACAGTATTTTTACTAATCTATCAAACATTATACTAATTATTCTAGAGGCATATGCAAAATCATGTAATTGTGATGGTAAAAAACAGAGGCTGGGAAACTTGGAGAAAGTAAACTGAGAAAGCAGATTCACAGGAAATGATTACTGAGCTCTCACCTTGCAGGTACATTAGGAGGCGAATTATGGAAAACTTGTAATTTTATTTTCTGAGAACGATACATGAGTATAATTATATAATCTAGACATATCTTTCCACCTATGTCTAGCATAGTTATGATTTTAAAAACTTTCATACAATCAATTCCAGTGTAATATACGGAAGAATCTGTGAAATTGATTGTAATCAAAACTAGTGCTGTTTTCCATAACAACTAATCAAATTATAGAGCGCCTAATACTAATTTATACAGCATCAACATATACCCGTACCTCAATAGATTACAATTCAGAGGATATGTATAAATACTAACTTGTGTCAGGGGCCACAGACTCAAAAAGGCTAACGTAAACAGGCTTGAAGTGAGACACTTCATCTGACAGATTCCAAAGGAACTTCTGCCTTCACCCTTTAATCCTTGGATAGAGATCCGGTTTTACAAGAAGGTCTGCTGGATTTTTTAAAAAGGAAAGTTTGCTGGACAGAGGGGCGAAGGAGTCTGAGGAAAGAGAAGTCAAGGTAGCCATCTCAGAACTATGAGGGCAATCAAGGCACAAATTCAAAAGACCAAGAAGGGTTAGGAAACAGGCAGCGGTCAGACAACAGAAGTTCAAACAAGCAAAGCAGGAGCAGATTGCCCAATACTGGACCAGAGAAGAGAAACTTTAACTGGGAATGAGAGTCAGAGGTTCAGGAGTTTAAATAAAATACAGCTCTAACCATGGCTAACAGCAAGGTACTAGACATTAAAGGGAATCTGTCAGCAGGTTTTTGCTATATAATCTAAAGACAGCATGAGATAGGGGTTAAAACACAGAAGTAAATGATGTCTCACATGCCACGTCCTGTGCTGTTCTTTACTTAAACTGAGTGTTTAATGACTAGGACATTATCATTGGTGTGACTAGATTGGTGTGACTAGCTGGCTTATGCCATGGTGCCCGACTCCCCCCTCTGTTGTGATTCGCACCTCACTGTTTATTGCATTGTACCTTGTAACCCTGGTGTGGACTGGGGCAGCTTTCTCAGCTCTGTTGCATGGCTAACTCTAAAAACTCTAAGGCCCTGTGCGCACTAGAAAAAGGATTTTCTCAAGAAATTTCTTGAGAGTCTGAAAGATTAGCACACTTGCGTTCAAAAAGCGCACCAATAACGCACCGAAAACCGCATGCGTTTGTACCGCGTTTTTCTGCGTTTTTGATGCGTTTTTTTCTGCAGGTTGGTCCCTGCATTTTTTTACCATTATCTATGGCAAAAAAACACAGGTACCTGTAGAAAAGAAGTGACATGCTCATTATTTTTCTACAGAAATTCTGCAGAAAGAATGTTCTTGAGAAAAAAACGCATTGTGCGTACAGCTATTTTTCTTTCCATAGGTTTTGCTGGGGAATGTCTGCAGAAGGGTTACAACCATTTTCAAAAATGGAAAAAAAAAACACTGATAAAAATGCAGTGTGCGCACTGGGCTTAATTCTGTCAGAACCACTGCACCCAGTAAACTAAGTGATATGTTGTTGGATTCAGCGTCTCTTTGCCTACATCATGCTGCTCTCAAATCAGGTAGAACAACCTGCTGTCAGATTCCCTTTAACCCCTAGCTTCCCAACTGAGCAGCACCAACACACTCAGAAATTAAACAGGATCGCTGCGTTGTCATCCTGTGTGGTCTGCAACAAAGGCACAGCGCCTCCCAGCAACCAAAGTGGAAACATAAGGGATATGCTCTGGCTTGGATGTGAAAAAAACAAAGTCATATAGTTCAGAGTAACAAACTAACAATTCCAATACTAAAAGTGAAGACCCTGCTCAAAGGAACTTACAATCTATGAGCCTTTAGAAAAAAGAAACTGCAACGTGAACAATTTTTCAATTTAACCAAGTGTCTTGAAGCAATTATTTTTGATTGTCATTAAACCAATTATCCCTGTAGATGAAGTGAGAATATTGTGGACAAATCTACAGGGTCAAATATCCTAGAAATGCTCTGTTAAAATCAATTTTGTGAGGTTATTTTTTGATATTTCTGGACATTCTTGACCAATTACTATCAAGTCAAAATGAACCCTTGAAGGAGTTTTCTGGCTATTCAGTGGTTTAGGGGTGCTTCACACACAGCAAGATCGCTATTGAGATCGCTATTGAGATCGCTGCTGAGTCACGTATTTTGTGACGCAGCAGTGACCTCATTAGCGATCTCGCTGTGTGTGACACTGAGCAGCGATCTGGCCCCTGCTGTGAGATCGCTGCTCGTTACACACAGCCCTGGTTCATTTTTTTATTGTTGCTCTCCCGCTGATAAGCACACATCGCTGTATGTGACAGCGAGAGAGCAACAATCCTGAATGTGCAGGGAGCAGGAGCCGGCGTCTGACAGCCTGCGGTAAGCTGTAACCAAGGTAAACATCGGGTAACCAAGGTGGTTACCCGATATTTACCTTCGTTACCAGCCTCCGCAGCTCTCACGCTGTCAGTGCCGACTCCTGCTCCCTGCACATGCTAAGCTAAGCGGTGTGCACTGGTAACTAAGGTAAACATCGGGTAACCATACCCGATGTTTACCCTAGTTACCAGTGTCCGCAGCTTCCAGACGCCTGCTCCGTGCAAGCGCAGCGTCGCTTGCACGTCGCTGCTGGCTGGGGGCTGGTCACTGGTCGCTGGTGAGATCTGCCTGTTTGACAGCTCACCAGCGACCATGTAGCGACGCAGCAGCGATCCTGACCAGGTCAGATTGCTGGTGGGATCGCTGCTGCATCGCTAAAGTGTGACTGTACCCTAAGGAACACCTAATGTTTTATTCTTGGTTCCATGAATAATCCAACTTTATAATAGTTTAGTATTCCAGAAGTAGAGAGAGCTCAGCAAGACAGCTTCTTGATAAGATGTTTCTATAATGGTTGGTTGAAGAAATAGAAAATCGTTTTGCATTCAATGCTCATTAGGTGAAATATCAAGGACATATTATTATTAAGAAAAAAATTAAATAGCTTTTCTACTTTCTCAATTAATGTATTTGTAAAACTATTGGAATCCACGATCCCCATTGCCTTTATTTAAAGATGTTTATGTTAGATGGGAATCAAATGAGTGTGCAAATGAAAGCATTAGGGTCTTATCTGTTCAAGGAGAAAGAAAAAGGCTCCGATTGTTTAGAAGACCTTGTATATTTAGCTGTAACATATGGCCATGTACAAGTGTACTAATAAAATGGAATTTTCGACTGAGTTCATTCTCAGTGCTTGCAATAAGACACTTTGTAGCTTCCTTCGAGAGAGAATTGGTATGGCTGCCAAGAGATTAGTGTTGCTGCTTTCTGAACAGCATTAAAATGTCTTCAGATTGTTTCTGGGCTGCAAACAATTTTGTTTTTTCCTTTCTCATTTTTATATTTACATTTTATATCAACAAAAAAGTACATAAGTGAAATTGTGCAGAAAAAGTGCAAAAGTGTAGCGACAAAGAGACTGTACTATGATACCACAGAGGCTCTGTGTGCCACTGTATAAGTATAATAATAGTCTTGTGTAACGATTTTATATATTAGAATCACAACATGATGCCTTTTGCCTTCGTCTGTTGATAAATTTACTAGAGCAAGCTACATTTTTGTTTCGATAAAGCTTTTAGATGTAGGAATCTCAAAGATAAAAGCATAGGACACAGAGCTCAGCCACTAACTTCTTTGTTGGTGGACGGTTCTGTACACAAACTTCCATCAACACTCTCTTTTGACGTGTAACAATATAAAGCAGTGGTCTCCTCTAGCAAAACGGAGAAGAGCATGTAATATTCATTTCCAATGTGAACATAATGGATTATGTGTTACTACAGAAGAAGCCTAAGATTATTAACAGTTCAAAAGGACGACTGAGATAAAATGTGACATTTTAAAGTTACACTGATCATGCGATGATCATCTTTTATAATCCAGCATTTTCAATGTCATAGTTACTCCAGCAGATAAGTAAAAATACATTTTAGAGCATTATAAATTCAACTTGTGGTAATTTAAAGGGTGTCTCTTATCCACTTTTTCGGGCTAAAAAAATCTCAATGGTTCTATATATAGAATCACAAGATCTCATCCCTGTGGCTTACATTGATACATCATATATTATTTTTTGCTACACTGTATAAAAATGTGTTCATTCAAAACATCCATTGTCCCAGTTGAATAAAAGTATACATTCTATGTCAGACACAATTGCATACACAGACCCACTAGAACACATTAGCTATAGGGCCCTATGAATGTGCTCTACCTGCTATCCTGATAGTTTGTCACCTAAAAGGACACCAATTGCCATTTCTTATTGAAGAAAAACAAATTGAACGGACTTCATTAAATAGATGGAAAGAAAAGAAACTTGCAAACTTCATTTATATGTTGCCTGGCTTGTGAATCATCTCTATCTGTTTAAAGCAAGATATCTTGTGAGTATAATGAAAAAAAAACATGCTACTAAAGAAAATCAATAATGTAAAAAATGCTATTAACCTGCAGATGTGGAGTTTATTTGCAGCTTAATAGCACTCTGAAAGCCCTGCCACATGGAGAAAATCAACTTTATTACTTCTGGTAGCCTCGGGCTTTCAGTCATAGAGGCGTCGTCTGAGCAGTTTCAGTCACAACTCAGTATACGGTAAGCGGCTGCTGTAACCATGCCTCCTTCATTAACTGACAGCTGGCTCAGCAGTGCATCAATACAGAAGGTCTAAGTCAGCGCAGGGGCGGTGTTACAGCCACCACTCACTGTGTACTGAGGGATGACTTAAGCCACGCTGGCCGCCCCTTTATGACTGAAAGCCTGAGGCTGCTGGGACGAATATAGTTCATGTCAACCTGTAGAGTAACCCCAGATCTTCAGGTTAATAGTGTTTTTAAGCATGACAGTTTTCCTCTAAGATGAGTGTTTCTTTGCCACTTTTCTGCAAGATTTACCCTGTTGGTCTTAGTGCCTGAGTGAAGGGGACATATTCTGAAACCCATGCCTTGGACACCAAAGAGGTTGTCTTAGCCACTGGCAACAACTAGTATACACAATTCATAATAGCAGAAAATGCTAGTCAATTTATTTGTTTAGCCAAAAATGTTGTGCCAATAGTTTAAGAAAATAGTTTAAGAAAAAATGCAGAGTAAAACAACCAAAAAAATCCATCAACTGTAAAGAAAAAAAAAATATTGAATTCAGAGAAAGCTTTGAATATTTCTATGAATAACCTATTCAGCGTTCCCTAGGATAACAGTGGAGTTTAACGTATGTCTTTACTTTATTATTAAGACATAGTGGATTACGAAAACATATGACTGGCATGATAAGAACTGCTCATTTTTTAGCAAGCTTTGCTTACATAAAATGTCCTTTAGCATATGCCTTGTAAGGATTTTTATAGAAATATGAAGGCGTTAATTTCCTGGAAACACTGCTACTCATATGGTGCGCCTGGATAATTGCCAGCTTCATGTAACCATTGAAGGTCTGTATATTTATCAGCCTGATGCAGATGAGATATTATCTTCTTATGGCATTTTTTATGTTAGCAAATTTTGAAGTACCAAATTCTCCAATTAAAATTTAACTTTTATTATTAAGTTCATTAAAAGATCCTCAATCAATAAAACTAGACAAACAATACATATAGTTTGGCCCCTCCAAAACAGGGAGACATATATGGGCCAGTAATTCAGCTATTTACCGCTATAGTGATTAAGATTACCAAATGACTAGATGCTTATCAACATCAAGGTCCAAAATGGATTTATCTCACCAATTTATCCAAATTCTGATTCGTTCAAACCATCTCATGGCAGAACCTTATAAATAAAGGATATACCTCCCAACGCGTTTCATTCTGAAAGAACTCTTCAGGGGAGCTTAAGAATCCATTCCGGGTCTCATAAAATCAAGAGCCCGTTATATCCAATAGGCATGCAGTGGACCCAGACTCATCACAGAGTCATATACACGGTGAATCCAAATCAGGTCCCATACAACATGGACCCAGCACCTGATCATGCATGTGGCAGGAGCGGTCTTGCTTCTTGCTCTATCCATAGAAGAGTTCTTTCAGAATGAAACGCGTTGGGAGGTATATCCTTTATTTATAAGGTTCTGCCATGAGATGGTTTGAACGAATCAGAATTTGGATAAATTGGTGAGATAAATCCATTTTGGACCTTGATGTTGATAAGCATCTAGTCATTTGGTAATCTTAATCACTATAGCGGTAAATAGCTGAATTACTGGCCCATATATGTCTCCCTGTTTTTGGAGGGGCCAAACTATATGTATTGTTTGTCTAGTTTTATTGATTGAGGATCTTTTAATGAACTTAATAATAAAAGTTAAATTTTAATTGGAGAATTTGGTACTTCAAAATTTGCTAATTTCACTTTGATGCTTGATTAAACAACCCATTGGCTAGAGTTACATTTTTTATGTTAGATAATGAAGTAGAAAGTCATCATCTACTGTTGTACACCGACCTTTCAGAGATTCATCCACAAATCTATTGGTTAAACATGTCTCTAATATTGTGGGTGAACTTGATATTTACAATAACATTGTCCTTTTTTGTATTAGTTTTGATTAGGGTGGGGCGATCCCGAACTGTAAAGATTGGGGATCGTACCGTTCACATAGTGATCGTGTACACAAGCACGATGACTAGCTTTCCTGAGAAGCTCATGTTACAGATCGGGTCCAGGGACTGAAAAAAAAAGCACATTATTAAAAAACATTATGATCACACTTACAGGTCCCACGACGCATCCTGTAGACTCTGCCTCCCGGCACTTCTGCTTCCATGTCCGTCCGATCATTGCTATGCCACCCGGTAACCGGTACTGACTACTAAAGGACCTTCAATGATGTCATAGCTATGTGACCCAGTCACGCGTGAATGCTATATTACCTCATTGGCTACAGACTAGTCACATGACTATGACATCTCGAAGGTCCTGATAACTGAACTTTGACAGTCACTGTGCTAGTATCACATCGGCATCACCCGATACGGCCGCACACAACCTGGGTTCCGGTCTGGGGACTGTGAAGGCCAGGTCATCTGGCGCAGCACCCCATCACTCTCCTTCTTAGTCAAATAGCCCTTACACAGCCTGGAGGTGTGTTTGGGGTCATTGTCCTGTTGAAAAATAAATGATGGTCCAACTAAACGCAAACCGGATAGAATAGCATGCCACTGCAAGATGCTGTGGTAGCCATGCTGGTTCAGTATACCTTCAATTTTGAATAAATCCCCAACACTGTCACCAGCACCAGCAAAGTACCCCCACACCATCACACCTCCTCCTCCATGCTTCACGGTGGGAACCAGGCATGTAGAGTCCATCCGTTCACCTTTTCTGCATAAGAGTGTGCAAAGTAGAAATGAAAGCAAAAGGTGACTACTTTGAAGAACCTAGAATATAAGACATATTTTCAGTTTCACACTTTTTTTTAAGTATTTCATTCCACATGTTTTAATTCATAGTTTTGATGCCTTCAATGTGAATCTACAATTTTCAAAGTACTGAAAATAAAGAAAACTATTTGAATGAGAAGGTGTGTCCAAACTTTTGGTCTGTACTGTAAACATACATTAGATAGATATATATATATATATATATATATATATATATATATATAGATAGATATAGATAGATAGATATATCTATCTATCTCCGGCCAAAATTAAAAGATCACTTTATAGAATAAGAGAACAATTTATATGTTACTCATGCATATAAAGAGGACATTCTTTTGACGCTAACCAATCCATTGGAGTCTTTGCGGCGTGTTAGTTCTATTATTACAGATTTTTTTAATATTTCCTATTATCATTCCAAATCTAAAATGTTGCAGTATAATGTAGACCCACATTTACGTCATTTTTTGCTTTACGTTTGACTTGTCGTCCAATGAGCTTCTATATTTAGGTATAATTATCCCTTCTAATTTACAGAAAATAATTTCGGTTAATGTCAGGCGCGCCTTAGATGTAATTCAAGCCACTTTGAATACCTTAAAAATCACTGAAACGTCCTGGGTAGGGAAAATAGTCTCTTATAAAGCTCTTATTCTACCAAAACTTTTGTATATAATGCGTTGTCTGCCCTTGACTATCCCTAAACAAATATTTATTAAAATACAAGCACAGATCTCATCTTTTGTTTGGCAGGGGAAGGTTCCCAGAATCTCTAAACTTACCTTATTTAAGCATAAGAAAAATGGAGGTATTGGCTTGCCTAATATCCAAGCCTATTATTTGACGAATTTGGTCAAGCAAACCCAAAACACATTACTGGATCATTTCAACAATAGTTGGATGTACATTGAGAAAGGCCTGTGCCATAATCGTCATAAACGGGATGTGATCTTGTCATATTTAATAAAAAGAAACAAATGTTTAGTGGATAATCCGACGACCAAGGCAGAAATAAGAGCGTGGAGATTACTGCAAGATATTTTATTACACCAGGGTGAACCCCTCAGCGAGATTAGAGAGGTCTCGTTAGATTTATTAGAATTATTAATTCCACGTATTAAACTAGATGGTTGGAAAAAGAAGGGAATTTTAAACATGTGTAATTTATTAAGAAATAATTCTCTTTTAGGATTTGAGGCTCTTGCTGAGGTATACCATCTGCCTGATACAGAAAAGATTAATTGGGTTAGGATAAGTGAATTCTTGGCAGATACAACAACTTCTGCCTTCAAGATTCCGAGATTACTGAATGTTCTTTTGCACAATCCGACTAATGAGATCTTCTGGAAAACTAGCAACATTTACAGAATATTCAATGATGATCTCCAATTGACTAAATTACAGTATATGAAATCTTAGGAAAGAGATCTGGATTGCTCATTCTCGCTTAAACGATGGCAAACTTCCTTGAAACACACACATACGAATTGTGCTTGTGCTAATTTACAGGAAACACACTATAAATTACTTAGTAGATGGTATTATACGCCTCAGAGATTGAATGTCATCTCATCCTCTAATTCAAGTCTTTGTTGGAGGGGTTGTGGCTGTACTGGCTCTTTTTTCCATGTTTTTTGGAGTTGTCCTTTGTTGGGTACCCTATGGAAAGACACAGAACATCTTATATATACGGTGACCTCAGTTAGAATTCATTTGACCTCTGAGCTAGTTCTCCTATCTATTGGTTTGGAGGAGTTGAAAAAGCGGTGTAAACAAATTACTTGCCATATTCTTTTGGTCATTAAATCTTTACTAGCGTCCAAATGGAAGGAAATAGATGTCCCCTCAATACAAGAAGTTATAGATAGGGTTTCCTTACACAACATATATGAGTACAACATAGCCCTGAAGGAAGGTAACTTTTCTAGATATGCTGAGAGGTGGTATCTGTGGTCTCTTAAATTTAACCCAACCCTTAAGATATACGACCTTTGATGTTATTCTCTTGTTTGTTTTTTTTTCTACATATATTAGTTGTTTGAATTTTCTTACTGTTTGCAAAATTTGCCTTATATTTGCAGTATGTTTCTTTTGCATAGTAATATTTGCTAGGAATTCTGGAGTTGTATATTTTTATTTATTTATTTATTTTTTTTTAATGTTGCCTTTCAAATTATATCTAAAGCCTATTGTTTGTTAAAAATTGGCAAAAATTGTAAAATAAGTAATTTCAATGCTTGCTACACCTCATTTTATGTTCCCCCTTTCCCTTTTCCCTGTTATAAATACAGACAGTGTACAAAAATATAAAGAGAATAATCAGAAAAATTGAAAGTTTTGCAGTGGTCTCTTAATTTTTGCCAGAGCTATATGTGTGTATATATATATATATATATAGGAGTGGGAGTGTGCACTTTCAGCCCATATTATAATTGTATTTCTGAACATGTTTTTGTAAACAGCTAAAATAACAAAACCTGTGTCACTGTCCAAATATTCCTGGACCTGACTGTATGTATGCATGTATGTATGTGTGTGTGTATATATATATATATATATATATATATATAATGTATGTATGTATGTATGTATGTATGTGTGTGTGTGTGTGTGTGTGTGTGTGTGTGTGTGCGTGTGTGTGTGTGTGCGTGTGTATATATATATATATATATATATATATATATATATATATACCTTTTACCTTGGCTGACAATCAACATACAGGGAAGCCCGTTTTTTTTTTTTTTTATTAGTTATTTAAAAAAAATAATAAAAAGAAACTGCATGGGCTCCCGCTGCATGTTCTATTGCTAGCTAAGGGTAACCCAAGCAGCTACTGGCTGCCAACCCACACTCCTTGGTGTTACCTTCACTGGCAATAGAAAATCCAGGGAAGGCCTTTTTTTAAGTTTTTTGCCAAAAAGCTAAAAAAAAAGATGTGGGCTTTGCCATATTTTTTTTTTATGCTAGCCAGGTACAGCTGGCAGGTACAGGCTGCCCCCAACCCCCAGCTGCCTATTTGTACTCGGCTGGGAACCAAAAATATAGGGAAGCCCTTTTTTTAATTATTTCATTAATTTCATTAAATAATTAGAAAAAGAAACACTTGGGCTTGTCCAGCCAGTTACAACTAGACAGCTGGGGATTGGAATCTGCAGCGCATAGTGGCACAAGCTTTCTGGGCCTCCCCTGTTGTGAATGTTAGTTATGTTTTGGCTGCTGGGAGGCTCCCTCTGGTGGCCAGGAATGGTTGGGACTTTGACCAGGTGTGTTGTGCAGTGGGTGTTCCCTTTGCTAACTCTCTGCTTATTTAAGTCCTGGTCTGATTGCAGGCTGTTGCCGGATGTCAGTTGTTCTTTGTATCTCCAGCCTGCTTAATCCTGCTTTACACCACAACTACTCCAGATAAGTGCTTGCTCTTTATTTATTGTCTGGTTCTTTTGCTTATCTGGGTTTGTCATTTGTTGTGGTTGGTTTCAGTTTATTTCCTTCCAGGGATTTCCCCCCTCAGTGGATTGTTAAGGAACTCCCTGCAGTTCTGTGTGGAGTATAGCTCCTTTGGGTCCATGTGTTTGTGGCTGGTTGAATTTGTTATAATTCTTGTTTTCTGTTCATTGGTATGACAAGGGCACCTGGTATAGGACGGAGTTCAGATCGAGCGATCTGAGGGCCTTTTTGTACTATCAGGAAGTTGGTATTTTGAAGGGTTTTTCTCTGGTCACCATCAGTCCCCTTTCCTGTCCTTTCCTATTTTAGTCAGCGGGGTCCTCACCTTTTGCTAATCCTGTCATCTACCTGTGTATTGTGTTTTTCCTATATCACCGCAGTCTTTGAATGTGGGGGGCTTGCTATTCTTGTCTATTTTCTGAGGCAGATAGTTATTCATCTTTCCTACCTTTAGGCTAGTTAGTACTCCGGCTGGGTTCGCGGTGCACAGGATGTTAGTTCACCCCTCGGCTACTTCTAGTTGTGATGGTTAGTAAGGGGATGGCGGCCAGATTAGTTGCCAATGCTCTTGTCACCTTTTGCCAATGATTTGTCGTGGTCTTCCATGGTTCCGGATCATAACACTCCCCGCTGCGAATTGCAGTCCGCAGACGCCCCACAAAATGGCGCTTTCATAGAAGCGCTATCTTCTGGCGCTGTATCCAACTCTACAGCGGCCCTGGTGCTGGGTGGCACGCTGGGTAATAAGGGCTTTGTTTTACCAACTGGTATTAAGCCTGAGATTCTTAATGTCAGGCCAAGTTTGACCCGGCCATTAAGAATCTACAATAAAGGTTTTAAAAAAGACACCACACAGAGAAAAAATACTTTATTAGAAATAAATACACAGACACACTCAGGGACCCCATCTTTATTACTCTCTCACCCCTCCACTATCCTGGTCTTCTGTCTTCTTAAACCAATACAGCTCTGCTATATCAGAATGCATGGGGGAGAACACTTCTGCTCCCCGTGCAGTCTAATCACTCAATGAGGGAGCAAAGGCTGCGGGTTGGTAAGTGATGACGTCACTGCTGCCACCGTTGTCATAGTAACCTAATGAGCGGGTTACTATAGCAACGGTGATCTCTAATCACCTGATTCCTGGCGCCGTTATTCACCGGCTGCATTACAGTGTGTGGCAGCTAATCCCTGCATGTGGGCTGACTCTGTAAAGAGTGCCATCATGAAGGGAGGGGGAGCCGAGCATGTTCCTGAGCATCTTGCCGGTACACGGTGTTCGACAAGTATACCGAGTACTGAGATGCTTGGGCGAGCACCTTGTACTGGTGAGCATGCTGACACTACAGGACCTTGCATGACGTCATAATCATGTAACCAGTCTCTAGCCATTGAGATAATACAACATTCACATGTGACTGGTCACATGCTATGACGTCATGGAATTTCCTTTGGTTACCGGGTGGCACATAGATGATCGTACTCGGAAGCAGAAGCGGCGGGAGACAGTCTGCAGGATGCGTCGCGGGGCCTGTAAGTATAATGACAATGTTTATTATTAACCATATTCTTTATTTTACAGCCCCCCTGCTCCATCCCATAACTGTAAAGTCCAAGATTGGTGATAAGACGTAAGATCGTGTTATCTTGATCCCAATCTCGATGTTTACAAAATGATCGGGCGTGTCTCCCCGATCCCGACCATCGAGGGGATCGGTCATCACTAGTTTTAATATATAAAATTATATATTTTACATTATTTTTTGTTCAAGTTTAACTATGTAGGTTAGTTATGTTATCCCAGCATATGTGATATACTGGGATTGTGGTATTGTTAATTCTGTTACTTTTTTGATGATCCTTGGTCATTTTTACCATTTTTTTCTAATGTATTTATGGATCTAATTAATTTATAAATTTTTCATAGCTGTTCTAGAACTCGGTACTTTATCCAGAAACATTGCTGTAATTTCTAAAAGAGAATGTAGACTGTATATTGATATTGATATTTGGACTGTACATACTTTAATTCATGAGAAGTGACAGTGCAATGAACCTCAGCAACAGCAACGAGAAACATTCTTGAGCCGAGTGGTATCGACGACTTCTCGCCTCGCCGATCGTCTCCACTACAAGATAGACTTGCTGCACACCTTCCTGCACATTGCATTTCACTCCTGCCAAATGCCTTCTTCATTTGTTAACAATGTACAAATACAGTTTGGAGGAGAGTGCTTTGATTGTAGAAATTTATTGACACCTGTTTAAAGACTCAGTTTTCCAAAGTGAGTTTCTAAAGAAGTTTGGAAGTTGAAATTAATTTGTTATTGTCAGTGACTCCAGCCTTCATTGCTGAACGATAAAACATATTAGACTATGTGGTACACTGATGAACCTTGGTTTCACCTATGTCGCTAGATCAATTCACAAAACACCCATACATAGGCAGCTGACAACCCACACACGCATCAAAACACCTCTTCATCCAGAAAGAGTTGGTGTTTGGTGTGCCACTACCAGGCAACGCATCATTTGCCTCTTATTTTTTAAGCAACAGTGCCAACAGGGGTATACATTAAAATCTTTAAAACCTTTGTTAGTTAGCTAGATGATGAGGAACTTAGAATGGGCTACTTCCAACAGGATAGTGCAACGTATCAAACGTCAGTTTTCAGCACCACATAGATTGAATCATTCTTTGATGACAGATTATATCTCTAAGGGACTGATCGCCTTATTTAACACCCCTGGATTTTTTTACATAATGTTATGAAGAAGCTCATCACAAAACGCACGTCAAGGGCTTCATTTTCGTACCTCAAGGTTTGGTTTGTACCTGTCTTAACACAAATTTCCTTAATGCATTTATTAAGGTTGTTTTTGGTCACTATAATTCAAGAGTGTTCACTAATAAACGTATAGACTGTATGACAACTATAATTTTACTCTATTTACCAATAAACCTACAGCAACTAAGATGTAGTACTTTGTTTCCCTGCCAATAATCCCTACCTTGAAAATACGCCCTAGCAGGATTTTTTGGTCTTTTTGGGTAGGCTTGAAATATAAGCTCTACTCCAAAAATAAGCCCTAGTTATGTACAAAACTCAGGATATGTAGCTTTTATTGTCCAATTTTGTTGCTCTAAGCCCCAGCTAATTAAATGAATGAATGTTCACCCGCTTCCCCACTCACCACTCTGAACCCTTCACGGGCACGACACTCTATGCCTGCTGTACCATTTCACTGCCCGAGGACTGCACCAGAATCCTTGGTATCTCTCGAGCTGAAAGTGACAGCTGCATAGAAATACATGCTGTCACTCTCAGATCAGGATTGCCACCAAGGATTGTAGTGAGAATGTGCCAGCTAATTAAGTGAATGAATATACAGCCTCATATCCCCGTAATCCTGCCCACCGCTCTGAGTCCTGCATGGGCACCCGAACTCTATGCCTGCTGTATTACCAGCACTGCCAGCCAAAGGATTGCATCCCAATCCTCGGTGACTCTCTTCAGCTGAGCATGGTCACCTTCAGGGCTTTACATTCATTGCTAGTGTATGGGGCCCAGTGAAGAGGGGGACCCAGCTGGAATAATTTCGTAGCTTTATTAAGGCCTAGTCTCACTTCTTCACTGGGCCACATTAACAGCCGCAGCATAGGGGGCCGAATATGTTGCTAATTAGCCTTGTGGTGGAGCCAGGAGCAGTGGGACAAAGCAAGGTGCATCAATCTACGGCCCAGCGGTCATCACGTTGCGATCTCATCACACGTCTGTGGGTAATGCAGAACTGCAGAGGTGGCGAGGATGCGGCAGCCGGCGGGGAAAGTTAACACTCCATGAGCTGAAGACAGAGGCGGGACAATCACCGGGGGTGGGGCGAGGAGGACAGGCCGACCCCAGTCACTGCTTCAGCTAAATGGGCGTCCGAGAATGTGCATCAAGCTGAAATGCATTGCGGTGCAGAGAGGATGCTGCACAACATGGGAGCTGGGGAGGGTGAGTAAAATGATTTTTTGGGGTGTTGAGAAAGAACGGAGACAAATTTATCACTATAGGGACATATATACCAGAAGGAGGACATATGTACCATGAGGGGCCCAGGAAGGCGACATATATACAAGAAGGTAGGACATATATTTTAGGAAGGGGACAAAAACCAGGAGGGTACATACAGTATATACCAAAATGGGCCCATAAGGAGGACAAATATACCAGGAGGGTCCCAGGATGGGACATACAGTGCCTTGCGAAAGTATTCCCCCTTCCTGGGCCACTCCTGGTATCTATGTTCCCATCCTAGTTTATTTGTCCCTATCCTAGTATATACAGTGCCGTGCGAAAATATTCGGCTCCCTTGAATTTTTCAGCCTTGTCCCACATTTCAGGCTTCAAACATAAAGATAAAAATTGTAATGTTATGTTAAGAATCAACAACAAGTGGGACACAATTGTGAAGTTGAACAAAATGTGTTGCTTATTTTAAACGTTTTTAAAAAATAAATAACTAAAAAGTGGGGTGTGCAATATTATTCAGCCTCTTTAAGTTAATACTTTGTAGCGCCACCTTTTGCTGCGATTACAGCTGCAAGTCGCTTGGGGTATGTGTCTATCAGTTTTGCACATCGAGAGACTGAAATTCTTGCCCATTCTTACTTTGCAAGTAGCTCGAGCTGAGTGAGGTTGGATGGAGAGCGTTTGTGAACAGCAGTTTTCAGCTCTTTCCACAGACTCTGGATTGGATTCAGGTCTGGACTTTGACTTAGCCATTCTAACAGCTGGATACGTTTATTTGTGAACCATTCCATTGTAGATTTTGCTTTATGTTTGGGATCATTGTCTTGTTGGAATCCAAATCTCGGTCCCAGTCTCAGGTCTTTTGCAGACTCCAACAGGTTTTATTCAATATTGGTCCTGTATTTGGCTAAATACATCTTCCCATCAATTTTAACCATTTTCCCTGTCCCTGCTGAAGAAAAGCAGGCCCAAACCATGATGCTGCCACCACCATATTTGACAGTGGGGATGGTGTGTTTAGGGTGATGAGCTGTGTTGCTTTTACGCCAAACGTATCGTTTGGCATTGTGCCCACATAGTTTGATTTTGGTTTCATCTGACCAGAGCACCTTCTTCCACATGTTTGGTGTGTCTCCCAGGTGGCTTGTGGCAAACTTTAAACAACATTTTTTATGGATATCTTTGAGAAATTGCTTTCTCCTTGCCACTCTTCCATAAAGGCCAAATTTGTGCAGTGTACGACTGATTGTTGTCCTATGGACAGACTTTCCCACCTGAGTTGTAGATCTCTGCAGTTCATCTAGAGTGATCATGGGCCTCTTGGCTGTATCTCTGATCAGTCTTCTCCTTGTTTTTGTAGATTTGCAGTGGTATGATACTCCTTCCATTTCAATATGATCGCTTGCACAGTGCTCCTTGGGATGTTTAAAGTTTTATGAATCTTTTTGTAACCAAATCCGGCTTTATACTTCTCCACAACAGTATCACGGACCTGCCTGTTGTGTTCCTTGGTTTTCATGATGCTATCTGTGTTTTAAACAGAACACTGACACTATCACAGAGCAGGTGCATTTATACAGAGACTTGATCACACACAGATGGCTTATATTTATCATCATCATCAGTCATTTAGGATAACATTGGATCATTCAGAGATCCTCAATGAACTTCTGGAGTGAGTTTGCTGCACTGAAAGTAAAGGGGACGAATAATATTACACGCCCCACTTTTCAGTTATTTATTTTTTAAGAGTTTAAAATAAGCAATACATTTCATTCAACTTCACAATTGTGTCCCACTTGTTGTTGATTCTTCACCATAACATTATATTTTTTTTATCTTTATGTTTAAAGTCTGAAATGTGGGAGAAGGCTGAAAAATTCATGGGAGCCAAATCGCACGCCACTGTATATACTAGGATGGGGACAAATAAACTAGGATGGTAACATAGATACCAGGAGGGGCCCAGGAAGGGGACATATACAGTTGAAACCAGAAGTTTACATACACTATCTAAAAAGACACATATGCATGTTTTTCCACACTATCTGATATGAAATCTGAATAAACCTTTCCCGTTTTAGGTAACCGGCAGACAGGCAGGAGACTGGACAGAATGGCAGGATGGTACTTCAGCAGACCTAGAAGGATGGGCTTTCTCCAAACACTTCTCATGACATCTGTGCCCCCAATAGAGTACGTCACCAGATTTCCAGTCCAGAATGGGCTCATGAGCACATAACCAAGGCAGACCTAGGAGAAATGGACAAGACAAATTGGGTAGACCAAGGAAGGAGATCTCTGAATGCATTTCCCCCAGACACAGTTCCACAGGTTCTGAGATGAAATGTATGGGTTCAGACAGGAACATTCCATCCACACATGACACCGATAAGGCCTCCGAAGGTTTTGGATGGGAATTTGGAAATGCTCCAACACTGCTTGTTGAATTAAACTTCCAACCAAATTGTACTCCTCCATACAATAGGGACACAGACAAGGCCAATTGAGAAGAGCTGCTTTCACTGAAGGTGACCCCTCCTACTAACCCAAGGTAAGATGGTTCAGGTCTCAAAGGACAGGCCTGGATGACGTGCTTTGCTCCTCCACAGTAGAAGCACAACCCCAAGGCTCGACGATAATCCAGGCGCTGTTCACCCATTTTGATATCATCCACTTGCATTGGCTCAGGAACCCGGGTGAAAGCTGAAGCTCAAGGAGCCAACAGTTTCTGGAAAGGCGGAGCCAAACGCGTAGACCTCCTTTCATGGGTGACTTCCTTGGATCATTCCTGGAACCTGCAGTTGACCCGTGTGACTAAAGGCCCCGTTACACGCAACGACGTCGCTCACGAGATATCACTGGGGTCAAGGAATTCGTGACACACATCCGGTGTCGTTATCGATGTCTTTGCATGTGACACCTACGAGCGACTGCTAACGATCCGAAAAACGGCAATAATTGTTGATTGTTGACACGTTGTTCCTTTCCCAAATATCGTTGCTCTTTTTGGGCGCAGCTTTCTCGTCGATCCTGAGGTAGCACACATCGCTACGTGTGACACCCCGAGAACGACGAACAAGAGCGTTCCTGCATCCTCTGGCAACAAGGTGGGAGTGACGTTAATGCGGCTGCTCTCCGCCCCTTCGCTTCTATTGGTGGCACGCTGTGTAATGTCGCTGTGACGCTGCACAAACCTCCCCCTTAAAAAAGAGTTTGTTCGCCAGCCACAGCGGCGTCATTAGGAAGGTATGTGCGTGTGACGCGTACAAGCGATATTGTTCGCCACAAGCAGCGATTTGCCCGTGACGCACGCACGACGGGGGCAGGTGCGATCGCTAGCGACATCACTAGCTATATCCCAGCGTGTAAAGCGGCATTGAGGAGATAAAATAATCCAGAAAAACGGAAATGTCACGACCAGCCAGTTCATCCTTGAATCTCCCAGATAAAGCCAGAATCTGATTTTGTTGTTCCCGCATCTGCGACATCTCTTGGTATATTTACGACAGAGGCGGAGGGCTGGAATCAGCAGAGTCCATGGCCTGATCAAACTGTAATGCTCACCACTGGTGATGGTAGAATGGTAGGCAGGGGTTGACCCACTGGACCACAGGGGGCCCCGACCTTACCCTTAGTAGGAGAGGCTTGACTACGCCCACCATGCTGCAGATGCTAGGTGCCATTCCGAGGGCAGAGATCAGGACTGTGGCAGCTCATTCCTAAGCAGAGGACTGACATGGGGACAAGCGGATATAGTCGCAAATGTAGCAGGAACCTCCAGGGTAGCTGAGGTTGGGGGGGCACGGCTGGTGGGACAAGCACAGACCCTGGTATAGAAAGTACCACCAGGGTAGTGGAGGCTGGAGGCTCGGCCGGGGTGGACAAGCACAGTGTCTGGTATAGCAAGGGCCATCGGGGTAGATGTGGCTGGAGGCATGGCCAGGGTAGACAGGCACAGTTTCTGGTATAGCAAGAAACACTGGGGTAGCAGAAGCTGGAGGCAAGGGCCACTTTATTTATATACCTATTGTGCATTCTATTATCAGTGTCCATCCCCCTATTTCAGCCATTCATTTTCTCTTGTCAGTCATGTTTTTAACCTTTTAACCTTTTGTCTTTGTCAGCCTTATATGTTTTGTAGCAATTAAAACCATGTTTATATATATACAGTCAGGGCCAGAAATATTTGGACAGTGACACAAGTTTTGTTATTTTAGCTGTTTACAAAAACATGTTCAGAAATACAATTATATATATATAATATGGGCTGAAAGTGCACACTCCCAGCTGCAATATGAGAGTTTTCACATCCAAATCGGAGAAAGGGTTTAGGAATCATAGCTCTGTAATGCATAGCCTCCTCTTTTTCAAGGGATCAAAAGTAATTGGACAAGGGACTCTAAAGGCTGCAATTAACTCTGAAGGCGTCTCCCTCGTTAACCTGTAATCAATGAAGTAGTTAAAAGGTCTGGGGTTGATTACAGGTGTGTGGTTTTGCATTTGGAAGCTGTTGCTGTGACCAGACAACATGCGGTCTAAGGAACTCTCAATTGAGGTGAAGCAGAACATCCTGAGGCTGAAAAAAAGAAAAAATCCATCAGAGAGATAGCAGACATGCTTGGAGTAGCAAAATCAACAGTCGGGTACATTCTGAGAAAAAAGGAATTGACTGGTGAGCTTGGGAACTCAAAAAGGCCTGGGTGTCCACGGATGACAACAGTGGTGGATGATCGCCGCATACTTTCTTTGGTGAAGAAGAACTCGTTCACAACATCAACTGAAGTCCAGAACACTCTCAGTGAAGTAGGTGTATCTGTCTCTAAGTCAACAGTAAAGAGAAGACTCCATGAAAGTAAATACAAAGGGTTCACATCTAGATGCAAATCATTCATCAATTCCAAAAATAGACAGGCCAGAGTTAAATTTGCTGAAAAACACCTCATGAAGCCAGCTCAGTTCTGGAAAAGTATTCTATGGACAGATGAGACAAAGATCAACCTGTACCAGAATGATGGGAAGAAAAAAGTTTGGAGAAGAAAGGGAACGGCACATGATCCAAGGCACACCACATCCTCTGTAAAACATGGTGGAGGCAACGTGATGGCATGGGCATGCATGGCTTTCAATGGCACTGGGTCACTTGTGTTTATTGATGACATAACAGCAGACAAGAGTAGCCGGATGAATTCTGAAGTGTACCGGGATATACTTTCAGCCCAGATTCAGCCAAATGCCGCAAAGTTGATCGGACGGCGCTTCATAGTACAGATGGACAATGACCCCAAGCATACAGCCAAAGCTACCCAGGAGTTCATGAGTGCAAAAAAGTGGAACATTCTGCAATGGCCAAGTCAATCACCAGATCTTAACCCAATTGAGCATGCATTTCACTTGCTCAAATCCAGACTTAAGACGGAAAGACCCACAAACAAGCAAGACCTGAAGGCTGCGGCTGTAAAGGCCTGGCATATCATTAAGAAGGAGGAAACCCAGCGTTTGGTGATGTCCATGGGTTCCAGACTTAAGGCAGTGATTGCCTCCAAAGGATTCGCAACAAAATATTGAAAATAAAAATATTTTGTTTGGGTTTGGTTTATTTGTCCAATTACTTTTGACCTCCTAAAATGTGGAGTGTTTGTAAAGAAATGTGTACAATTCTATCAGATATTTTTGTTCAAACCTTCAAATTAAACGTTACAATCTGCACTTGAATTCTGTTGTAGAGGTTTCATTTCAAATCCAATGTGGTGGCATGCAGAGCCCAACTCGCGAAAATTGTGTCACTGTCCAAATATTTCTGGACCTGTTTCATTTCAAATCCAATGTGGTGGCATGCAGAGCCCAACTCGCGAAAATTGTGTCACTGTCCAAATATTTCTGGACCTAACTGTATATATACAGTTAGGTCCAGAAATATTTGGACAGTGACACAATTTTCGCGAGTTGGGCTCTGCATGCCACCACATTGGATTTGAAATGAAACCTCTACAACAGAATTCAAGTGCAGATTGTAACGTTTAATTTGAAGGTTTGAACAAAAATATCTGATAGAAATTGTAGGAATTGTACACATTTCTTTACAAACACTCCACATTTTAGTAGGTCAAAAGTAATTGGACAAATAAACCAAACCCAAACAAAATATTTTTATTTTCAATATTCTGTTGCGAATCCTTTGGAGGCAATCACTGCCTTAAGTCTGGAACCCATGGACATCACCAAACGCTGGGTTTCCTCCTTCTTAATGCTTTTTCAGGCCTTTACAGCCGCAGCCTTCAGGTCTTGCTTGTTTGTGGATCTTTCCGTCTTAAGTCTGGATTTGAGCAAGTGAAATGCATGCTCAATTGGGTTAAGATCTGGTGATTGACTTGGCCATTGCAGAATGTTCCACTTTTTTGCACTCATGAACTCCTGGGTAGCTTTGGCTGTATGCTTGGGGTCATTGTCCATCTGTACTATGAAGCGCCGTCCGATCAACTTTGCGGCATTTGGCTGAATCTGGGCTGAAAGTATATCCCGGTACACTTCAGAATTCATCCGGCTACTCTTGTCTGCTGTTATGTCATCAATAAACACAAGTGACCCAGTGCCATTGAAAGCCATGCATGCCCATGCCATCACGTTGCCTCCACCATGTTTTACAGAGGATGTGGTGTGCCTTGGATCATGTGCCGTTCCCTTTCTTCTCCAAACTTTTTTCTTCCCATCATTCTGGTACAGGTTGATCTTGGTCTCATCTGTCCATAGAATACTTTTCCAGAACTGAGCTGGCTTCATGAGGTGTTTTTCAGCAAATTTAACTCTGGCCTGTCTATTTTTGGAATTGATGAATGGTTTGCATCTAGATGTGAACCCTTTGTATTTAGTTTCATGGAGTCTTCTCTTTACTGTTGACTTAGAGACAGATACACCTACTTCACTGAGAGTGTTCTGGACTTCAGTTGATGTTGTGAACGGGTTCTTCTTCACCAAAGAAAGTATGCGGCGATCATCCACCACTGTTGTCATCCGTGGACGCCCAGGCCTTTTTGAGTTCACAAGCTCACCAGTCAATTCCTTTTTTCTCAGAATGTACCCGACTGTTGACTTTGCTACTCCAAGCATGTCTGCTATCTCTCTGATGGATTTTTTCTTTTTCTTCAGCCTCAGGATGTTCTGCTTCACCTCAATTGAGAGTTCCTTAGACCGCATGTTGTCTGGTTACAGCAACAGCTTCCAAATGCAAAACCACACACCTGTAATCAACCCCAGACCTTTTAACGACTTCATTGCTTACAGGTTAACGAGGGAGACGCCTTCAGAGTTAATTGCAGCCCTTAGAGTCCCTTGTCCAATTACTTTTGGTCCCTTGAAAAAGAGGAGGCTATGCATTACAGAGCTATGATTCCTAATCCCTTTCTCCGATTTGGATGTGAAAACTCTCATATTGCAGCTGGGAGTGTGCACTTTCAGCCCATATTATATATATAATTGTATTTCTGAACATGTTTTTGTAAACAGCTAAAAGAACAAAACTTGTGTCACTGTCCAAATATTTCTGGACCTAACTGTGTGTATATATATATATATATATATATATATATATATATATATATATATATATATATATATATATATATATATATAGCTGGGTGTGCACGCACATTATTTACCATGCAGCTTTTTTCCTCTCATGTTACAATTCATTTATTTTGCATAGTGTTTACCGAGAGAAAAAGAGTGTAGACCCCTCTTTTTATATTTATTATACTATTGTGGCCACTACTTTCTTAACCAAGTGTGTTGCAAGGAGCAGTGTGTGGGAGGGAATATTATACAGAGGGGCAGTGTGTGTCTGGGGGGACAGTATACAGAGGGGCAGTGTGGGTATGAGGGGATATTATACTGAGGGGTAGTGTGTGTGGGGGATAGTATACAGAGAGAGGGGTAGTGTTTGGGACAATATTATAAAGAAAAGCAGTGTGTGTGGGGGAGGATATTATAAAGAGGTGTAGATTTTGTGGTTGGAATAGTATACAGAGGGGTGGCGTATATGAGGGATAGTATACAGTGGGGCAGTTTTGGGGGATATTAAACAGGGGCAGTGTGTGGGTATATTATACAGAAGGCCAGTGTGTGGGAGGATATTATAAAGAGAAGCAGTGTGGGGGGATATTACACTGTTCCTCTGTATATGTGGGGGGATAGTGTGTGGGGAGATAGACTACAGAGAGGCAGTGTGTGGGAGATATATTATACAGAGGGGCAGTGTGTGTGGGGGGATATATGGAAAGACCATGTTTGTGAGGGATATTATACAGAGGGTTTGACATTCTGCACATTGACCGGATTTCTAAAGTGTGTAATATACTGTACGCTGTCAGGATTTAATTTGCCAATTTGAGTGTTCGTGTGATCACTCACAAGTGATTTGCAGACTCTGTGTCATCTGCAGAATGACGTCTGGTCCTGCTTCTCTCATTGTTATAATTTTTAATTTGAGAGACACAGGAGGAGATGTAATTCGGCATATGACCACACATTGCAAATCACATGTGAGCGATCAGATGACAACTTCTCGAATCGGCAAGTGAAATCCTAACAGCGCGCATATTACACACCTTTAGGATATGGCAGGTCAATATTCAGAATTACATTACATTACACACTATATGTGACAGGTACAGGGCATATGTAGGGTGTATAATAAATATGTATCTATTACCCCCTACACATGCTGTGCACCCACTCTGACCGCAGCTGCAGGGCACACTGGCATCACGTCACAGGCTCTGGCTGATGTCATTACACCTATCTAGGACCCCCAGCTGCAGAACAAGTGCAAAACAGGGAGCCAGTGGCCATCCGCTCCTCAATGGTGTTCAACCATGCATCCGAGGAAATAGCAATGGCCACCATCACCCACAGGCCTAGTCATTTTGCCACTGCATAAATTACACCATATACATGACACACACTATACTATATAAAAGATAAATGAATGCAGGGTTGGACTGGGGTGTCTGGGGTCCACAGGAGTTAAATCTAGAGGCCACACTACAACTATATGTAAATACCTGCAGGAATCCCCCACACAGCCTCCTATGCACAGCAGGAGCCCCCACACAGCCTCCTATGCACAGCAGGAGCCGCCATACAGCATCCTATGCACAGCAGGAGTCCCCACACAGCCTCCTATGCACAGCAGGAGCCCCCACACAGCCTCCTATGCACAACAAGAGCCCACACACAGCCTCCTATGCACAGCAGGAGTCCCCACACAGCCTCCTATGCACAGCAGGAGCCCCCACACAGCCTCCTATGCACAACAAGAGCCCACACACAGCCTCCTATGCACAGCAAGAGCCCCCACACAGCCTCCTATGCACAGCAGAATCCCACACACAGCCTCTTATGCACAGCAGGAGCCCCCACACAGCCTTCTATGCACAGCAGGAGCCCCCACACAGCCTCCTATGCACAGCAGGAGATATTGCACAGTATACAGGACACACATGTTATACATAACACATATAAACATTATATATGTTATACTCGCATACAGTTACTTCCTGGGCTCCATGAGTTCAGCGGAGCTTTAGCAGTATCTCTGGTAGTGCAGGCGCCCCTCCCCCCTCTCTCTCTGGTAAAGACAGGAGAAGAGAGGAAACCAAGCCGAGAGGAGGGGAGGGCGCCTTCTGCTGGAACCTGTGCACCAAAGAAGCAGCAAAGTGAAAGTGAAAGTGAATTGCTGCTCCCTGGGTGCCCCGTGCGACCGCACCACTCGCACATAGGTAAAGCCGGCCAGGTCTGTCACTACCCAAAATTACTAAATCAGACAGGGAGATGTTAAATACCCTAATAAAAGAAGAGGAAGTCAGAGTAATTGTGAAAAATCTTAAAAATAACAAAGCTCCAGGCCCGGATAGAATGATGGGGGAATTTTATAAACTACTGCAGGAAGATGTTATCCCCACTTTAGTAAAAGTTTTCAACTACACCCTCCAGAATAAAATCATACTACAATCTGGTCATATGGTATTTATAAAGGTGATAGGAGGTGTCACACAGGCCGGCATCGCCAGCGATGCCGGATGTGCGTCACAAAAACCGTGACCCCGACGATCTATCGCACGATAGATTGTCTGATGTAAAGCAGCCTTTAGACGCGGAAAAGGCCTTTGACAACGTTAATTGGCATTGGCTAGGGCTAATATTGGATAAGTTCGGCATAGTAGGGACTTTTTTGGAGCTATATTGAGGCACTTTACGCTACGTCTAAGGCTAGAATTTCGACAATGGGCTTTCTGTCAGAATCTTTTCAGTTACAGAAGGGAACTAGGCACGGGTGCCCCCTCTCCCCCCTTTGACTTGGCCCTTGAACCACTAGTCCAATACATAATAAAATCATAAGATTTCTCAGGAATAAAGGTGGGAAATAGAGAGATAAAACTAACCTGCTTTGTGGACGATATGCTCTTATTTATGTCAGACCCGGAAAACCAACTAAAGAACATAATAAATAAACAAATTGTCGTACTTTGGCGCCTTCTCAAGATACAGGATTAACATTAGTAAATGTCAGATTTTATATTTGACATGCCCAGAAAACAAACAATGTGAGGGAATAGAAGTAGACATAGCCCCCCACTACATCACTTATTTAGGAATTAAAATAGGCATAGACTCAATGTCATTATATAGCCTTAAGCCTTATGTGCGCACGTTGCATAATTACCTGCAGTTACGCTGCGCTTTGTAGTGCAGCGTAACTGCATGCGTCCTGCGTCCCCTGCATAATCTATGAAGATTATGCAGGAGCCGTGCGCATGTGGTGTCTTAGAGCGCAGCGCTTCGGCTGCCGCCCGAAGCGCGCGTTCTAAGAAGTGACATGTCACTTCTTCTGTGCGCTTTGCCTGCAGCCCCTGCTCTGTCTATGGGAGGAGCTGCAGGCAGAGCGCATGGAATCGGCTTTTTTTTTTCACTACGGACATTTTCTGCAGCAATTTGAAGCGCACGTGTGCTCTTCAGATTGCTGCAGAAATTTCTGCAGTGACTGTACGCAGTGTGCGCACATAGTCTAACTATCCACACTTAATTGAAAAAATAGCTAAAGAGGAAGAGAGGTGGAAAAATCTTTCCCTGTCCCTGTTTGGCAGGGCACATCTGATAAAGATGATAAGCTTTTCGCGTTTGCAATATCCTCTACAAACTATTTCCTTACTGCTGAAACAAACTGATGTTAATAAGCTGCAAAAAAAATTTGTGAAATTTTTATGGCAGGGTAAGAGACCAAGAGTAGCCTACTCAAAGCTGTCTCTACAGAAAAAAGATGGTGGGATGCAAATGCCCATGATTAGATTGTACAACTTAGCGGCGCTTTCCAGACATATAAAAGACTGGATCAATGGGACAACCTTCTTTTCTAATGCTCAGAGAGAAAGGGAGCTAACAAGCCCTTTAACTTGGTAGCGGTATTACATATGAAGCTAGATCAAATGGCAATGTGCGTGAAACAGAGCTGTATAATAAAAAACACGGTGGTGGCCTGGAGAGCACTGAGAAAAATGTATAGACTCCCATACTGTCTTTCAAAGTTTACCCCACTGTGGGAAGATCCTAATTTTATTCAAGGGGCAGAAAACAAATTATTTCAAGGATGGAAGCAGAGGGGGGTACGGAGGTTGGGTAATTTACTGAAAGTAGAGGAGGGGAGAGTTCTGAGCTGGGTGGAGGTATCGGGAAAATTTAATTTGGAAAATCACCATTACCTACAATATCTACAAGTAAGAATACATTACACATCAGTGGTAAATGAGGTTGGGAAAGCTGAGAAGAAGGGGAGTTTTGATGTATTGATTGGTCAGGGAGTTGGGCTTTCAATCATATGCCAACGATTGAGACTTCAAATACAAGGCCACTGGAAAGAGCAAATATTTAAAACCTGACATACGGCTCTAGGCAATCCGGACATCTATGATAAAATTCTGAGAGGGTTGGAGTCTGTTAAAAAAGTAATGATAAACAAACAATGGAGAGAGATGCAATTCAAGTTAGTACACAACGCAATATATGCCTTTAATATACCACATAGTAGCTCACCAGTACATTTCTTGGACCATTGCCCTAAGTTCAGACTACACAAACTGTTTCATTGCATATGGAAATGTCCACATGTGAGGGAGGTATGGAAGGAAGCTATGGCATACATATTGAGAATTTGGAAAGTAGTAATACCTGTTACCCCTCAGGCCTGTTTGTTTCACTGTATAGAAGCCCCCACGGAAACTGATGGAGCAAGTCCTCACATTCGCGATATACAGTAATACACGTAGTATTGCTTGCAGTTAAGAAATATCTACTTAGGAATTGGCTGGTAAGACAGACTCTGCAAAATACAGAAATACCCTAAAAGCGATAAAGATGTACGACAAACTAGACCCGGAGAAAAATAAGAAGTCCATTAAACGATTTTTCCAAAAGTGGAGAACATTTATTGAGAAAAGCTTCACACAGACGGAAATCACTCAATTAATTATGCATTTGAACACACGTCTTGTTATTGTTTGGAAGACATTGCAAGGGCACTAGGCACACTGAAGATAGGGAGCATCCAAAGGACCAACTGAAATGAACAAAAATGATAGTTTGTTAAGTTAAAGGATATTATTGTAAAGATAATTCTATGGAGTTGAAATTTTTGTGACAATGAAAAAAGAAAATGATGTAGCAGTCGCATTGTAATATTCGGAGGAATATATGGAATGTAACAATATGTTCTCTTTTTGTTGATATGTGCCTGTTGACATCAAATAAAATATGTTTAAAAAAAAATATAAAATAAATTAACCTGATTGGTAAATGGCATAGCAGCGAAAAAATTCCAAACGCCAAAATTACGTTTTTTGGTTGTCACAAATTTTGCCTAAATGCAATAACAGGTATTCAAAACGTAGCATCTGCACAAAAATGATACCGATAAAAATATCAGATCAAGACGCAAAAAATAAGCCATCACTGAGCCATAGATCCCAAAAAATGAGAATGCTATGGGTCGCGGAAAATGGCACAAAAAGTGTGCCACTTTTTTTGGTCAAACTTTTGACTTTTTAACCCCTTAGATAAAAGTAAACCTATACATGTTTGGTGTCTACAAACTCATACCGACCTGAGGCATTACACCAACACATCAGTTTTACCATATAGTGAACACAGTGAATAAAATATCTCAAAAACTATCGTTCAGTCTCACTTTTTGCAATTTGTTCCGCACGTGGAATTTTTTTTTGCCATTTTTCAGTGCACTATATGGTAAAACTCATAGTTTCACTTAAAAGCACAACTTGTCCCACAAAAAAACAAGCCATCATATGGCAAGAGCAGTGTGTGAGGGATATTATACAGAGGAGCAGTGTGGGAGAGATATTATGGAGAAGGGGGTGTAGAGGGAGTATTATGGAGAGGGTTGGTGTAGAGGGTGTATTCAGTGGTGCTAACACTTTTGGCCATAACTGTAAATAATAAAACTGTAAATGTGATAAAAGAACACTGATCAAAATTAGAGAACAATTTCAGATACCTGCAAGTTATTGGTGTTAATCTGGCACCTAATTCTAATTTCCTTAATTATCTGACAAACCCTATTTAACTGGCAGCCTAACTTTCCAGTTTGCACTGACTTTGCAAAAATGGTATGCCATTCTAAAATAACTGAAACCCTCCGGCAGATTATGGTGGGATGAGGCTGATTATTCATACAATTAATTATCTGGATGATTCTCCCTGCAATCCTCGGTCGCACTCGGCTCAAGAGAGATAACGAGGATTGTGGGGCAATCCTCAGGCACTAATACAGCAGGCATTCGGGGCTCAAATATAAGACACCACCTGAAAATAAGCCCTAGCGCATTTTGCAAAGCAGAAAAGAATATAAGCCCATCTTATTTTCGGGTAAACATGGTATCTATATATGTATATGTGAGACTATTTTTTTTAACATCATTTACTTTACAGCAGGTACACCTACCTACTCATTTTTTTATGACATACACATATACAGTAGATTTGCCATCCAGGAGCTTTTTGATTGTATGCATGATGTTTGTAAGTTTGTAAGTGATTGCAATAGCATACATTGACATGAAAGAGTGCATTACTGTCCTTTCGCACCATAATATTGTCATGCCCTGGGGCAGCCAAGCTGCTCGGATCCGGGCGGTCCGTGGCTCGAGGGGTCCTGTCGAACAGTTTTAAATGAAAATAAAAATAAAGTCCGACTATGCCACTCGTAGTTTGCGGCCAGGGATACTAGGGCCGCCACTGCGGATTCCCGCTGGGGTTGATGGATGGGGGCAGCGTGGATGGTGGAGCCCTCCGCGAGCAGGGCTTTTCCCCAGGGGTTGGTGAAGGGTTAACGTGGAGGCGCAGCACAATGAAGTAGTCCAGACAGAGAGTGCAGTTTGATTGTCCTTACTTACTGGTGTGATGCCCCTGTGGTAACCAGGTGTCACAAAAATAAGGTAACAGCCCAGGTCCAACATAACTGTGCCAACCACTACACACACTAGCACACCAGGACATTTACACTCCCTGTACCCGGCTGGGAGCCTCACCTAGCCAGATGACAGGGCTGGGCACTGTTAGATAAGAGGCAGCCAACTGGGAGGAAGAGACCAGACCTGGGGGAGGAGATAGTGACCTGGGGAGTGTGGCTAGTGGGCAGTCGGAGAAAGGAAGTGAAAGAGGAAGGGTGTGAGGAGAGGAGTAGTAAGAAAGGTGTCAAGACAGACCAGAGACTCTTGAGACACAGAGAAAGTGGAAGGAACCAGAAAGGAAAGTGAAGAGTAAGAAAATCATCGGCGGAGTGGTAGTAAAGACACTGCAAAGACCTGAGTAGAAAGAACAGCCACTCAGAGGAGGAAAGTAGCTGCAGAGTGAGAGAGCAAGCTCCAAGGACAGAGGGATCCTGTGGGGTGGACATCCAGGGCTCACAGTACTTTGCATGCACGGGTTGCAGATCCCAGAACAGACCAGGACTTCAAGCCATCTGTTAACTCTGCCAGGTGGGTGGGTTTTCAGGACTCATCTGCCACCACTAACGTCTGAGGCATCAGCAGCAAAGAGGGGACCGGGACATATTCCCATAAATAGTCCAAGCTGACTGCGGTAGGACCTAGGCACCAGGAGGACCTCTAAGTGCTCCACGCCAGGGAGGACCCACATACACCAGAGGGCAAAGGTGGAGAGTGTCACCACGTCGGCAGACACAGCCAGCAGGGACACAGGCGCACCTGGGATCCAGTACGTCCCCAGTGCGTGAATCCAGTGAGTAAAAACCATCAAACTGCCCTCTTTGTCTGGACTGCTTTATTGCCGCGCGCCTCCACGTTGGGCACGGAGGGCTCCACCATCCACGCTGCCCCCATCCATCATCCCCAGTGGGAACCCACAGCAGTGGCCCTTCTATTCCTGGCCGCAAACCGCAAGTGGCATAGTCAGACTTTATTTTAATTTTTTAATTTTTATTTTTCATTTAAAACTGCTCGACGGTGCCCCCGGATCTGAGCAACTCGGCTGCCCCGCAGCGCGACACTGGCTTCACGTCCTGGGGACGTACTGGATGCCAGGTGCGCCACTGTCCCTTGATGGCTATGCCATCCAACCTGGTGCCACTCTACCTCCTGTGCACTCTGGTGTATGTGGGTCCTCCCTGTCG
This sequence comes from Anomaloglossus baeobatrachus, assembly GCF_048569485.1. Classification (NCBI taxonomy): domain Eukaryota; kingdom Metazoa; phylum Chordata; class Amphibia; order Anura; family Aromobatidae; genus Anomaloglossus; species Anomaloglossus baeobatrachus. The sequence goes on from NC_134356.1 coordinate 262,872,882, forward strand.
TGGAGCATTTGGAGGTCCTCCTGGAGTCTGGTTCCTGCCACAGACAGCTTGGACTATTTAAAGGAATTTCTCCCAGTCCCCTCTTTGCTGCTGATGCCTCGGACGTTAGTGGTGGCAGATGAGTCCTGGAAACCCACCCGCCTGGCAGAGTTAACAGATGGCTTGAAGTCCTGGTCTGTTCTGGGATCTGCAACCCATGCGTGCAAAGTACTGTGAGCCCTGGATGTCCACCCCACAAGATCACTCTGTGCTTGGAGCTTGCTCTCTATTTCTCCAGCTACTTTTCTCCTCTGAGTGGCTGATCTTTCTACTCAGGTCTTTGTGGATTCCTTGCTACTTTCAATGTGCCTCAAGAGTCTGTGGTCTGTCTTGACAACTTTCTTACTATTCCTCTCCTCAACTCACAACCTTCCTCTTTCACTTCCTTTCTCACTACTAGCTTCTTCCTCTTTCACTGTCTACTGCCGACTGACTAGTCACACTCACCAGGTTACTTTCTCCTCCCCCAGGTCTGGTCTCTTCCTCCTAGTTGACTACCTGTTATCTAACAGTGCCCAGCCCTGTCATCTGGCTAGGTGAGTTTCCCAGCTGGGTATAGTGAGTGTAAATGTCCTGGTGTGCTAGTGTATGTGTAGTGACTGGCACAGTCATGTAGGACCCGAGCTCTTACCTTGTTACCTTGTTTTTGTGACACCTGGTTACCGCAGGGGCATCACATTCCACCTTGGTTAAATCCAGCACGTCCGTGGGCTGTAATTTAAACATGTCATACTGCAGTTGTTATATGCAAACATATTCAAACATTTTAAAACATTTTCCAACATTTCTTCCTTTGCGGGAGACAAATTTCCTTTAATGTTGCAACCTGGTTGCACCTTCTTTACCACCCGCACCCAGAGTTTCTGGCACCACTGCTTAGTGGTTTTCCACCCAAAGTCCCTAGTGTCCTTTTGTTCCTGGATGAGCAACAAGGTGATAAAGTCCTAGGAGAGCATCACCGGTTCTTGTGCTGACGGGGTCCTGGCCTGCTCCACCATGGACCCTTCCTGCGCCTGCCCCTCTACTGGGAACAGTCCTGTACAGCAGGCTGCAGAGTTTAACCAGGTTTAGCACACAATAGTGCAACTATTTACATTGAAAGTTTGTGTCACTTCCAGTCCTGTGACTTAGGTCCATGTTTACTGCTTAACTTCTTCAAAGCATAAAGTTCAATGCATTTAGCAAATTTTAACTTTTTACAGTATAAAACATTTTAGTGAAACTTTAACTTGATAACTGGATAACTGGGGTAACTGGAAAAGGTTGGCAGTCACTGTATAACTGGGCACAGTTACTTTATTGTGGTGTTGCTGAAGGGTGTGCGGGGCCGGGTGCTTCTTCAACAACCGTAGCTGGTTGTGGCTCTACATCTAGAGTGTACCAGCCCTGCTCCCCATGGTGCCTGGTATAGGACACCACTTCGCCCACTTTAAGTTCCCGTCCAGGGTGACCCCTGGGCAGGTGGGCCCTCACGTCCTGACGGGACACGAACATGCCCACACTGAGGCCCCGTTTAGAGATGAATCCCCAACCTTTCTTCTGGTTGAACTGGTCCACTACTCCCAGGTAGCAGGCATAGCCATCTGGAGGGTCTGCTTCTCTTGCAGATCACGAGCCTTCGTTTGGGCCCTCCGGGTTTCCCTTTCCTCCCACTCCTGGGACAGCTTTAAAGCCATGGCCTGGCACGCCTCTTCCACCTCCTGTTACGGGACAGCACCCAAGCCCGCGGCCTGGACAATTCGCAGTGGGGAGTGAGTAGGGATCCCAGACGGGGCAGGTTAGCTCACCTCTGGGAGTTCCGTTACCGGTGCCCCGACAACAGTAGCTGGTAGGGCCTCCAAGCCGAGGTCAGCGGCGTCCTTCTCCTCTATGTTGGTAAGCAGGGTCATCGCAGGCAGGGCATCAGGCGTCTCTAATGCGTCCTCTGCTAGTAATGACAGCGGTGCGGCCTGGTCCTTCTCAGTTGGTTGTGGAGTCGTTGCGGCCTGGTTTGGTCTGGCCTTTGGAACTGAGGTTGCAGTCTGGTCCACGGCTGAGGCAGGCATCAGGTCACTGCTGACGGTCGGTTCCAACCGGAGCTCTCCGGTGGTGCGGCACTCTCGCTCCACCTCCACCCCAAGCTGCATCAGCAAGGGGGTTTGGGTGGCCACCTCCCGGACTGGAACTGGTCGTGTGGGCCAGCTTTCATGGGCCCGCACCGCCACAGCTAAGTTCCGCAGCTCTGCGTGCCACTCCATCAATTGCTGGAGTGACTGTGCATGCACCCGGACACAGAACCGGGTTAGCTCCCAGTCCAGCCAGGTGGCCGTGCTTGGCTCCAGGTTGCTGGACTCCTGCTCCCCTCGGTAGACATCCTTCTCTTCCAGCATCTGGAAACTTGTTTTTGCAGAGTTCCGGTGTCTCTGCCTTGGGTCGTTCTCTTACATCCTGGACACTCCCAAGGGGCGGGGGGTTCAGGTTTCGTGCCCTTTTTCTGATGGCGCAGCATTTTTACAGACCAGAAAATGGCGGCAAGTTTAACTTTTGGCGGTTAAGTCTAAAAAGGCGCGCTGTCACCCGTTTTGGCGGATCTAGTCTGAATCCTGCCGACTACGCCAGTTTTTAAAAGCTGTCGCGCCCCGGAGCTTCCGAGCTACTCTGATCCGAGCGGTCCATGGCTTGAGGGGTCCTGGACCCGGGGGCACCGTCGAACAGTTTTAAATGAAAATAAAAATAAAAATAAAGTCTGACTACGTCACTCGTGGTTTGCGCAGGCAGCTTGGACTATTTAGGGGAATTTCTCCCAGTTCCCTCTTTACTGCTGATGCCACGGACGTTAGTGGTGGCAGATGAGTCCTGGAAACTCACCCGCCTGGCAGAGTTAACACATGGCTTAAAGTCCTGGTCTGTTCTGGGATCTGCAAACCCATGCGTGCAAAGTACTGTGAGCCATGGATGTCCACCCCACAGGATCCCTCTGTCCTTGGAACTTGCTCTCTCACTCTCCAGCTACAGTTAGGTCCAGAAATATTTGGACAGTAACACAAATTTCGCGAGTTGGGCTCTGCATGCCACCACATTGGATTTGAAATGAAACCTCTACAACAAAATTCAAGTGCAGATTGTAACGTTTAATTTGAAGGTTTGAACAAAAATATCTGATAGAAATTGTAGGAATTGTACACATTTCTTTACAAACACTCCACATTTTAGGAGGTCAAAAGTAATTGGACAAATAAATCAAACCCAAACAAAATATTTTTATTTTCAATATTTTATTGCAAATCCTTTGGAGGCTATCACTGCCTTAAGTCTGGAACCCATGGACATCACCAAACGCTGGGTTTCCTTCTTCTTAATGCTTTGCCAGGCCTTTACAGCCGCAGCCTTCAGGTCTTGCTTGTTTGTGTGTCTTGTGTGTCTTTCCGTCTTAAGTCTGGATTTGAGCAAGTGAAATGCATGCTCAATTGGGTTAAGATCTGGTGATTGACTTGGCCATTGCAGAATGTTCCACTTTTTTGCACTCATGAACTCCTGGGTAGCTTTGGCTGTATGCTTGGGGTCATTGTCCATCTGTACTATGAAGCGCCGTCCGATCAACTTTGCGGCATTTGGCTGAATCTGGGCTGAAAGTATATCCCGGTACACTTCAGAATTCATCCGTCTACTCTTGTCTGCTGTTATGTCATCAATAAACACAAGTGACCCAGTGCCATTTGAAAGCCATGCATGCCCCATCACCAAAGAAAGTATGCGGCGATCATCCACCACTGTTGTCATCCGTGGACGCCCAGGCCTTTTTGAGTTCCCAAGCTCACCAGTCAATTCCTTTTTTCTCAGAATGCACCCGACTGTTATCTCTCTGATGGATTTTTTCTTTTTTTTTCAGCCTCAGGATGTTCTGCTTCACCTCAATTGAGAGTTCCTTAGACCGCATGTTGTCTGGTCACAGCAACAGCTTCCAAATGCAAAACCACACACCTGTAATCAACCCCAGACCTTTTAACTACTTCATTGATTACAGGTTAATGAGGGAGACGCCTTCAGAGTTAATTGCAGCCCTTAGAGTCCCTTGTCCAATTACTTTTGGTCCCTTGAAAAAGAGGAGGCTATTCATTACAGAGCTATGATTCCTAAACCCTTTCTCCTATTTGGATGTAAAAACTCTCATATTGCAGCTGGGAGTGTGCACTTTCAGCCCATATTATATATAGAATTGTATTTCTGAACATGTTTTTGTAAACAGCTAAAATAACAAAACTTGTGTCACTGTCCAAATATTTCTGGACCTAACTGTACTTTTCTCCTCTGAGTGGCTGATCTTTCTACTCAGGTCTTTGTGGATTCCTTGCTAATTTCAATATGCCTCAAGAGTCTGTGGTCTGTCTTGACACCTTTCTTACTATTCCTCTCCTCAACTCACAATTTTCCTCTTTCATTTCCTTTCTCCGACTCACTACTAGCTCCTTCCTTATTCACTGTCTACTGCCGTCTGACTAGCCACACTCCCCAGGTCATTTTCTCCTCCCCCGGGTCTGGTCTCTTCCTCCCAGTTGGCTACCTGTTATCTAACAGTGCCCAGCCCTGTCATCTGGCTAGGTGAGTCTCCCAGCCGGGTACAGCGAGTGTAAATGTCCTGGTGTGCTATTGTGTGTGTAGTAACTGGCACAGTCATGTAGGAGCTGAGCTGTTACCTTGTTGTTATCTTGTTTTTGTGACACCTGGTTACCGCAGTGGCGTCACATTATACACGCCGTTGCATAGGTCATTATACGCATCATATTGACGACATAATCTGTAGCACCTGCCTGACGTATTATCACACACAGTATTGTATTTGGGATATTCAACTGGATTTATCCTCAAAACATGTTATGCTGTGGATGTATTATTGAACAGGTTTTTAGCGCCTTTTATTTATTGATTATATTAATTTTTTGCACTGACCCTTTTTATCTGGGTTATTTATGTGTATATGATATTTGGCGTTACACCTGTATAAATAGCTTTCTGCACTTTATGTATTTATGTAATCTGTAAATCTCGCACTGGTCTCTTTTTAGTGCTATTCATTTATTAATGACATCAATTTCTTGCACTGACTTATTATACTTACCTAGGTATTTTTATGCATAACAACAAAGCTTTTATTGGACTTAAATAAACTGTTTTCCTGCACTTAATATATATTTCTCTAAGTAATGTATTTTTTATTTGTTGTACCGATAGCGGATGCACTTGTCATTTTAAAGTGCCATTTACCATTATTTTGCACTTATTGATTAAACTAATGCACTAACACTTTGTTCATACTTACCCGGTGTACTTCTGTATAAATTATGACAGCTGATATTGAACCTGTATAGATTATTTTTTGCACTTTACAGATATTAATTTATCTAACTATTATTATTATCTTTGTCAGATCTAATCAATATATTTGTGCACATATTACCTTTAGGCACCATTTATTGGAATTTCTTTGATTTTTACAAGCTTCCAGAGTGATATTATTTACGAGAATTGTGTTAGCATTTGCACTTTATATATGCTTTCATAGTAACATACCTACTGTTTGTGGTATATAACTGTGTATAAGCGTTATTTACCATATTGTTTTATACAGTTTGATCATGTTTTAGCTCCCTGCGTGACACCAACATTTATTATAATTATGTGTCCATCAGTTATGTATACATAATGTGTAGTATCCTATTGTTAAAAATTGTTGTCATTTTTTGTTCCTCCATTCTGTATGTTGATGATTTTATACTGTTATCAATAAAGAGAATTATTTGCTTTATTATATTTAACAGTCCCTTGTGTTCTAAATTGGATTTTTATTGTGTATTTTGAGGCTTTGAAATACAAGTTGGGCTCCCTTATTCAGTTAATATCTGCATGTAGTTTGCATTTTCTCCCTGTGCATACATGGTTCTCCTAAAGTTTCCAGCTACAGCCTCAAAAAATGCTAATCAGTAAGTTAGCTTTCTTAGGTTAGGGTATTTGATTTTCCCACTGCTGCCCTTTTCTATTACTCTCTTAAAGCTCAAGTTTGGAAAGTGCGACAATTGTATAATCAGATTTATCATCTGTTTTTTATGTTTTATTTATTTTTTTCTTTAATGCTCCTGTGCATTGTTCTTTCAATATACAAAATCTACTTTTAATTTTTAGTTATGCATAGGATGGCCACATACATTGGAAATTAATTTTTACTGCTCATAAAAGTACCTAAGCATTACAGATTTTCTCATGGATTCTTATGCCATTTATAATTCTAAGAAAAGAGTGGCTCGGATTTATTCTCCTCCTGATGGATTTGGCCTCATTAAGCTGCTATCATTAGCAACCCCAGAACAGTGGGCTCTGGGAAATTCATGCTGCATTAATCAGTTCTAGTTCTAGGAAAAAATTTAGAAGGAATAAACCTCAGTAGGAGGCACCAAATAGAACTAGACGTCTATTATCAAGAAACCAAGATCGTAAAATGACAACTACGAAGCTGTGTCTGTGCTGAATGATTTTATTTTTTTTCTACCACATGAAATCTAATTTTAATTTACTTTTATCCTTAATTATTTATGCATTAAGGTCACACAACTCTCTGTTATATACAGGTAAAAAAACAAATATATTACAACCAGTTACTATCTGCCTAATCTAATGTGTATAAAAGTTTAAAAAACATTACAAAAGATGAATAATTACTTCCAAAACACAAAGGTTAAATTGGTCTATTTAGATTTCCGTACCATAATGAGGGCACCCACTTAGACTTCACCCCGTGTACACCAGGATCGCTACTGGCCGGGGCGCCCTGGTTGATGGACATTATATCCGCTACCACAGTGAAACTGTAATCACTACAAGACATTGGATTTACTAGACTTTACACTGGAGCTCACTGTGCACCTATGGACTGGGAGCTCCGCATGTAAGTTAGACATGTATGTTCATTACTGGTACACACCTGTCCTGAATCCTGGATTTGCTCCCCTCACCCCAGTCCACTGAACTCTGTTGTGCTCCATGTCAGACTTTGCAGGTGGCTTGGTGTGCTCACATCTGATCTTGTACCTGGGCCTATAGAAGGAGACCCAAGTGACACACCTCTGTTTCTTGGTATTAAGACTTTTCTTCTTCCTGCCGCCTCCATTGCTTCTACTCCAGTGCTTCTGCTACTTGCCTCCCAGTCTCCTGCTTACCTGCCGCCTCCATTGCTTTTATTATTTATTATTATAGCGCCATTTATTCCATGGCGCTTTACAGTGAAAGAGGGTATACATACAACAATCATTAACAGTACAAAACAGACTGGTATAGGAGGAGAGAGGACCCTGCCCTGCCTCACCTGTCTGCTGCACTGATGCCCGTGTGCCCACCCGGATCTTTGGCTTGGAGTATCCACCTTACCAGATGAGTCAAAACAATTACATTTAAAGCTCTACTGATGCAAGCCAGACAGATTTCCATTTTACAGCAGGGCAATTATGTATTGAATTAGTTTTCCGTCCAAATACTACCCCACCTATCACCAACTTAAATACATTACAGTACACATGGACTGAGTTCTGCGGTCAATCATAAATTGGTATTTAGACCGTAGGTCTGTTGTTCACCAGGTGTATGCAAGACCCTATTTTTTTTAAACCCAGCAGCTGGTCTTTCATTTTTATCTTCTATGTGTTTAAGAGGTGCTTGTGTTTTATATTGCTCCCTAATAATCTAGTTTACAGTAGTCACTATTTGTAGCAGACTACAGCTTCTCTTAGTATTGTCAGTGGTATTGCTGGGCATTGCAGTAGCAGAACTGCAGTAATGATCTTATTGTCATGATTTTCTTTTTCAATGTTAAGCAATAAACAATTTTGTGCTATTTTTAGTTTACATTACTTACAGCAAGATGGAATTGCAGCTGTATATTGCTCAGGCCAAAAGACTACTACTACTCCAGCAGGATACAGCTAAACCCCCACTAGGTGGAGGCAACACAGGTGCAGGTGGAGCCATTCACACTCACTTCAAAATATGGAGGAGGTGATGGCTGGATGGTAAAACTGCACACTGGTGACTTGCATAGAGCACTGTTCACACTAGCTGTATCCTGCTGGAGTAGTAGTAGTCTTTTGGCCTGAGCAATATACAGCTGCAATTCCATCTTGCTGTAAGTAATGATATTTTCTTTTTTGCTTTTTTATATTTTTAGTTTACAGTAAAGATTTCAGAACATTTTGCTGCTGTGAAGGAAAGTGAGGACACCGGGCCGTAATGGCTCCACACTCGTTCGCCAGAGGGACTCTATATTTGTAAACCACTTGGTGGGGTGTGTAACACTTACGTTTCTCTTCAGGGCAGCATCCACCACCCCGCAGCCAGTCACCATTGTAGACAAAGCAGTTAGACACAGTACACTGGAGGAGTTCTCTTGGCAAAACAACATAGAACGGTTTATTTGATCTTCCACTTTCATAACATACATGGCCACACTTCTACCATCCTGCTGCTGCTTTTTCCTGGGGTACTCTGCCTGGCCTATCTCGCTAACTGTGACCTAGTCCCCCATCTTCCAGGCCTATGCTGTTGCTTCCCTCCATTCTCTCTTTGGCTACTTGTTTTCCTCTCACTGCCCCATATGGCTTTTAGTCACTCAACTTTCTTTGGCCTGTTGAAGGTTCTCTGTCCCGACGGCCGTCTAGTCCCTGGACTCTTTTAAGCTTTTTCCGAGGTGAGCCGAAGGCTCTGGAACCTTGGACGATACTTCTGAGTTCCCCAACAGGCCCAAGTTACAAGGCAACGTCATCACTCCAGGAACCCCACTGCAGAACTGGCTCTCATTTTTCTCAGAAGTGACTCTCTGCTCAACACTAGTTCCACCACCCAGTGAGCTAACATGAACTGTTACTAACAAAATCTATCTACATAACATTCCTATAAAATGACATCCTAACCTTTACCTCACACTAACTACATCCTACTTAACATTCTCCACTGTGCCATATCTGACTAATACACATAGTTAACACATTTACAGTACATAACACATTACACTTTACATAACCATACAATTTACATGACTCCGGAATGTCTGACTGAAGGCCTGTGACCTTCCCCAACAACACCCTACCCCCTAGGGTTCTTATCTAAAATAAACACAAACACTGTGTGACGTTGGAATATAAAGGCCACAGCAGCCCCATTTATTCATAACATAAACATCAGCCATGTAACAATACAACTCTTCATTGAAGAACCCGAAAAGGAAGGGGGGGGTACCTGAAGGTTAACCAAAATGTTCTTTGCAACATCAGCCTGTCTCCTGACCCTCAGCCGCAACACACCGACTCGAGAGCCCAAGCCAGATGTTGCCCCCACTACATCCCGCTGAGACTCAACCCAGCAAGGACCCGTTTACCAAACAATTGCACCGCTAGAGGTAACCCGCTCCGGCACTGGGTTCCGTCCTCTCCTCTGTGCAAACCCCCACCTTCAGACACCCCCCTCCTTTCCGCCGCTGCGACAAATACGATCTTCCTTCTTTTCTTCATCGATGTCGAATCCACAATTAGGGCGGGCGGGCGGGAACGATTCCAGTCACGTCCAGGTAGGAATGGCCCACCCCCCTCTGACCTGCCCTATATACGACCCCCTATAGCCACCACCCCCTGACCAATCACACTGACCCCTGATCCTAACTGCCCCTTAGCACCACCCCCAAATTTCGCGCCCAAACTGACTTTCTCCATTAACCCCTTATTAACCCTATGGCCTGGCATCCCTCCTAGTCATGTAGCCCTCCCTTAAGCCCCTTCGGGTCAGCAGTCCGGGCTCTTCCTTGACTCCGGAATGTCTGACTGAAGGCCTGTGACCTTCCCCAACAACACCCTACCCCCTAGGGTTCTTATCTAAAATAAACACAAACACTGTGTGACGTTGGAATATAAAGGCCACAGCAGCCCCATTTATTCATAACATAAACATCAGCCATGTAACAATACAACTCTTCATTGAAGAACCCGAAAAGGAAGGGGGGGGTACCTGAAGGTTAACCAAAATGTTCTTTGCAACATCAGCCTGTCTCCTGACCCTCAGCCGCAACACACCGACTCGAGAGCCCAAGCCAGATGTTGCCCCCACTACATCCCGCTGAGACTCAACCCAGCAAGGACCCGTTTACCAAACAATTGCACCGCTAGAGGTAACCCGCTCCGGCACTGGGTTCCGTCCTCTCCTCTGTGCAAACCCCCACCTTCAGACACCCCCCTCCTTTCCGCCACCGCGAGCTCGCATGACCCCTTGTGCGCGCGAGTCCTCCCACACCAACAAAGCCTTCTCAAGCCCCTCCATCAGCCCTAAGGCCCAAATATCATTTCCCACCGAATTTAAATGGACCCCGTCCCGGCGCAACAAGTCGGCGGACGCCGCTTCCAACTCCGGGTGCCGAACAGAGACACCCCCAACCCGGGAAATGAACCGCCCAATCTCCCGATTCACTTTACTTCGCGCCCTGTTTACTGCCTCCACCGACCTGGCGTGCCGCCATGTCAGCCGCGCGACCATATCCGACCAGACAATTACTAGACCCGGGTGGGAAGACAGGAGCCACAGGCAGTCACATTTTATGTCTTGTATCAGGTCCCTGGAAGCCCGGAGACCCAGGTCATTCCCACCCGCGTGTAGTACTACCACGTCCGGTGCTCTGTCCAGCTGCGAATGGTGGCGCCAGGTAGGCAACACCTCACTCCACAGCATGCCCCTGACCCCGATCCATCGCACAGTAGCCTTTTCTCTGGGAACCCCCAACTGGCGGCCGTCCGGTCGTATTCCTGCACGGAACGCCCCCCAATACACGTATGAGTGGCCGAGCACCCACACCAACAATGGGAAACCTACAAAACAAAAGGTGACAACACCACAGGGGAGAGGGGGAGGGGGGGGGGGGGGGGCACAAGGAAGAAAATGGGTAATGATTACCAAACCAATACAGCCCCCGACCCCCCCCCCCCTCCCCACCCGTAGCTCACAACAAGTTCGGCCGGACGTAAGATCGAAACCTGGCCGAGTCCCATCGTCCAATCTTACGGAGAGCCTGCGCGCCCAGACCCCAACGAGCCGCCTGAGTCGCAGCCCCAATCCGAAAGGAGTGCGACGCGAACTCAGCCTCGTTGAGACCGCAACACTGCAGGCACCTCCGAAAGATGCAGACAAATTGGTAACTCGACAAGGCTGACCCGTCCTGGTGGGACAAAAGGGACCCCGGGCGAGCTCCCCTCACCTCTAAAAACGCCGACAGCCATCTGACAGGGCACTCCGCTAAACCAGGTACACCCCATAGTTCCACCATCCGACCTCTACCCAGCTGGTCCGTCTTTGACCGTCTCAAGCAACACCGCACCACATCCATACCGCATTCCACGTCCTCCAGCAACAAACCTCCGTGACTCCTCGTGTTTCTGCTCACCAGTTCACTAATTCTAAACGCCCCAAAGAAGGCCAAAACAAAAGCGGTCCCGAACAACTGGCATTCATACTCCGAACAGCACACCCGAGGCAACACCGACAACAGCTTGCCCAGCAGCTCAAAAGATACCGGGCGCCGAAGGTCTCGGCGCGCCCCCGCCCTCCGGTAACCCTTCATCACCTGGCGCACCCAGAAATCCTTCGTAACGTCCTTCCAGCCCAATAACTTGAAAAAGAAGGAAATGCCCGCTAACCTGCCCGCCACGGCCGACCACGAAAGGCCTTCTTCCTTAGCCCTGCCCAACATAAACAAAACTAAATAAACTCTGTCACCTTCAGATACATGACCTCCCACCTCATCAACCAACTCGAGCCAACGGTCCCACGCTGAATTATAGCTGCGCCACGTACTGGGTGCCACCGAATGTCGGATCAATTCCCAGGCCGGCTGCAAACCAGGTCCCACAACCAGACGGGCCATACGGTCTCCTGCTGCTCCGCGTCCGGCGCCAGCATTCGAAAGCGGTCCCACTGGAAGCGAGATAAAGCATCAGCCACAGAATTCAGCACCCCCGGCACATGTACAGCGCAGACCCACAAGTTCAACTCCAGACATTTCAGCACCAAGTGACGCAAGAGGTCCACTACCGGGGGGGAATCAGCTGTCAACTTGTTAACACACTGAACCACCCCCAGGTTGTCACACATGAAACGCACCTTCCTGTCTTTCAAATCCTGTCCCCAAACCTCTAAGGCCACGACAATAGGGAAAAGTTCCAACAGGGCCAAATTCCTAGTCAGACCGCAAACCCGCCACGAATCAGGCCACCTGCCGACACACCATCTCCCCCCAAAATATGCGCCAAATCCACTGGATCCCGCCGCGTCCGTATACAGCACCAACTCCTCATTTGACACCACCTCACGAAGCCACAATGACCGTCCATTGTACAGCTGCAAAAAACGGGACCACACTCTCAGGTCCGCCTTATGCTCCACCTTCAAACGCACAAAATGCAAAGGGTGCAACACACCGGTGGTGGCTTGAGCCAAGCGACGGGAAAAAACTCTCCCCATCGGCAATATTCTACACGCAAAATTCAACTTCCCCAACAGGGACTGCAAGTCCCGTAAACGAATCTTCTTGGCCTCAATGGCCCCTTGAACACAACGCCTCAAATCCACCAGCTTGTCCTCCGGCAAGCGGCACTCCATGGCAACCGTATCCAGCTCGATACCCAGGAATTTCAAAACCGTAACCGGACCCTCCGTCTTCTCCGGCGCCAACGGAACGCCAAACCGGCGAGCAACCTGCTCCACTGTCCGAAGCAAAAGGGAACACTGCGAGGATCCCGCAGGCCCCATGCACAAGAAGTCGTCCAAGTAATGCAACACTGAATCTAGACCCGCCTCCTCCTTAATTACCCATTCCAAGAAACAACTAAACTTCTCAAAATAAGAACAGGAAATTGAACAGCCCATAGGCAAACAACAATCTACATAAAACTTGTCCTCCCACCAACACCCCAACAGGTGAAAACTGTCCGGGTGCACCGGCAACAGGCGGAAGGCCGCTTCTATATCCGTTTTCGCCAACAGCGAACCACAGCCCAACTTCCTTAACCATTCCACAGCCTTATCAAAACGGACATACGAAACCGAAACCAGCTCAGGATCAATACCATCGTTCACCGACCGGCCAGTAGGATAGGACAAATGGTGGATGAGCCGGAACTTGTTAGGTTCCTTTTTTGGGACCAACCCCAACGGGGACACAACCAAGTCCGGCAATGGAGGGGCATCAAAAGGCCCCGCCATCCGTCCTAGCTCCACCTCCTTCCGTAACTTATCCGCAACAACCTCACCATGTAGGCGCGTCGACTGCAAATTTTTTAAACGAATCTCTCCCGTCTTAACCACTGACGGTATCTTGAAACCAAAACTAAAACCGTCACTCAACAATTCCGCCGATCCCCGGTCCGGGTATCTACTTAGAAACGGCGCCATCCGATCTACCCTCACCGGGGTCCTCCCTTTTTGACGAAGACTCCACGGCCTTCCTTTTCCCTTCCGGAAGCACTTAAGGTGACTGTGGGCGCCACCACAGCCCGAACACTCGTGCTTGAATCGGCAGGAAGACCCAAACCGGCATTCCTTCTCATTAAACTGCCAGCAAACGCCCTTTTTGGGCCCCGACGAGGTGCCAAATGATCCCCCGCCGGTGCCCCCTGGAAAGGACTGTGATGCCGACTTCGGCGCAGCCATCAGCCGCATCCATAGACTAATTTCTTTGTGGTCCCACCGTAAACTGGGTCTGACCGCCTTCCTCTGGCGAAACTGCTCGTCATATCTTAGCCAAGCAGTCCCCCCATAGGTCCTATACGCCTCACAGATAGAATCCAGATAACAGAAAAGCGCTGTACAGTTATCCGGAGCCTTTTCCCCCACCACACCGGCCAGTATCACAAAGGCCTGCAACCAGTTCTGAAAAGTGCGGGGAATAAGGCGATAACGCCGCCGTTCTTCCTCGTCCTTTTTGCTCTCATCCGGTTTAACCCGATCCAGATTAAACTTTTCCAACGGAAGCAATGAGAATATTTCAACATATTCATCCTTCCATATTTTTTCCCTGGTCTCCTGCTTCAGATGCGCCCCCAACGGGCCATCAAAGCAAACATACACTTCCCCTCTCGCCTTGTCATCCAATCGAACAATGTCCACTGCAGCCGCAGCTGCGGCAGCGGGAGCCGCAGCTGGGGCCGCGGGAGCCGCCACCACCGGCTCACCCACCGCATTGCCACTAGCAACCCCTCCAACCGCAGGAGTCGCAACCTCCTGCCCCGTCGCTCCCTGCCACACCAAGCTAGGGCCCCCCACAGGGGCAAACAAACCCCTAACCAACCTCAACAACTCGGATGCCACACTGCCGTCACCCGTCACCACATTCACGACCCGCCCGCCACTCGGGCCACCAAGTAAACCACCCGTACCACCAACCACATTCACGCCCTGCACGCCATCCGTATCACCAGACACACCATCCATAGCCAAACCAGGTGCACGAGAAATAGAAGAAACCGTGGTCTTACCAGGCTGACTCCGAGAAGATCCCGAAACAGCCGTCACATGTTCTCCGCGTCGCACTCCAGCCGCCTCGCCGACCTCCACGATCTGGTCCCCGTTGCCGTCCTCCGCGACGTCCTCCTCCAGGGTTGCCTCCTCGTCCTCACTGGACCCAGGCCCAGGGAGCCCGCCGTCCGGCAGACTCGACCTTAGGCCCCGTCCGCCCGCAGCACCATCCATCCTCCGCGACGATCCAGACGCTGGCTCCGCCACCTAAACGCCGCCTGGGGCATGCCGTCCGGCATCCCCGCGTGCTCCAGCTGATCCCGACGCCGTCCCATCGTTGTCCCTCCGCTGCGATCCCAGGCCGGGCCCCGCTGATCCGGGCCGTCTCCGTACGGACTCCCCCGCCGCCACTGGGACCCCATGCTCCTGCATGGGCCCCGCTCTGCTCCTAGACCTTGCCGCCGCCGCCACTGTGGCCTCATCTGCGCCCCGCGATCCCGCTGGCCCACGCAACCCAGCTGGCCCCCATGACCCCGCTGGCTCATACGACCCCGCCGACCCACGCGACCCCGCCGACCCACGCGACCGCGCCGGCCCACGTGACCGCGGCGGGTCAGGTGACCGCACCGGGTCAGGCGAGCCTGCCGGATCGCGAGGACGCGGCGGGACGGGTGAGTACGCGGGGTCACATGACCGCGCACGGTCAGGTGACAGCGCCCGGTCAGGTGACATCGCCGCCCCACGTGACCGCGCTGCCCCACGTGATCGCGCCGCCCCACGTGACCGCGCCGCCCCACGTGACCGCGCCGCCCCACGTGACCGCGGCGGGTCAGGTGAGCGCGCTCGGTCAGGTGAGGCCGCCGGAGCACAGGGGGACGCCGGGTCACGCGAGCGCAGCGGGCCCCGTGACCGCGCCGGGTCAGGTGACCGCGCCGGGTCAGGTGACCGCGCCGGGTCACGCGGCCGCGACGCGCGCGTCACTGCCGTGCGCCGCGACCCGGAAGAGGAGGGGAGGCCGGCCGTGTCGCTCACCGCCCCGTTGCCTTGGCGCCCGCGGCCCGACTTCCGGCCGGGGCCTCGCGACGTCCCGGCTCCCGGATCCACCGCCGCATATCCACTCGGGCTCCGTCTCCGCTGCCGGCTCCTCGGCGTCATCTCCGGGCTGAGGCGCTCCGGGGGCCGAGTTCTTCGCTGCCGCTTCGGAGGCAGGGGGGTCCCCTCTTCCTCGCCGACGCCGGACCATCGCAGGAGCTGCTCGTCCATCCAACGCTGTCCACGCTGCTCCGCCATCCTCTTCATCTGTGCCATGAAGTCCTCCATCTTCGGGATCCAGCCACAACGATTCCAGTCACGTCCAGGTAGGAATGGCCCACCCCCCTCTGACCTGCCCTATATACGACCCCCTATAGCCACCACCCCCTGACCAATCACACTGACCCCTGATCCTAACTGCCCCTTAGCACCACCCCCAAATTTCGCGCCCAAACTGACTTTCTCCATTAACCCCTTATTAACCCTATGGCCTGGCATCCCTCCTAGTCATGTAGCCCTCCCTTAAGCCCCTTCGGGTCAGCAGTCCGGGCTCTTCCTTTGTAGGGGGCTTGAGAACCCCTACAGATGTAGAGTTTGTGTAACTTCTTCACATATCTGATCATCCTGGTCCATCTGTCATGGCTCGGGCTGCACTCTGCCTTTGCTTTGTCAGCTTATTCCCCCCCCCCCACGTCTCCATCCCATTAGTGTTGACATCAGGGAGGGTGAGGTGGATTTTCACAGCAGATCAGAGTGTAAAAAGTGGGGAAAGGATCAAAAGGAGGAAACCACTCATAAAAAAGGCTACCTTTTTATAAGTATACTATGAGTACTCATAGAACCATTATCCAGCGGACATTACTAGAAGAGACACTCCACATGAGAAAAGTGTGAAACGGTTGCAAACTGAATTTCAGGGAATCTGAAAATGAATGAATAGATACAGTTGGCAACCTGATACTTTTATTTGAATGAACTGAAGTAACCACTAACATACAGTGCCTACAAGTAGTATTCAATCCCCTGCAGATTTAGCAGGTTTACACATTCGGAATTAACTTGGCATTGTGACATTTGGACTGTAGATCAGCCTGGAAGTGTGAAATGCACTGCAGCAAAAAAGAATGTTCTTTCTTTTTTATTTTTTTTTTTAAATTGAGAAGTTTATTCAGAGGGTCATTTATTATTCAACCCCTCAAACCACCAGAATTCTGTTTGGTTCCCCTAAAGTATTAAGAAGTATTTCATGCACAAAGAACAATGAGCTTCACATGTTTGGATTAATTATCTCTTTTTCCAGCCTTTTCTGACTAATTAAGACCCTCCCCAAACTTGTGAACAGCACTCATACATGGTCAACATGGGCAAGACAAAGGAGCATTCCAAGGCCATCAGAGACAAGATCGTGAAGGGTCACAAGGCTGGCAAGGGGTACAAAACCCTTTCCAAGGAGTTGGGCCTACCTGTCTCCACTGTTGGGAGCATCATCCGGAGGTGAAAGGCTTATGGAACTACTGTTAGCCTTCCACGGCCTGGACAGCCTTTGAAAGTTTCCTCCCGTGCCAAGGCCAGGCTTGTCCGAAGAGTCAAGGCTAACTGAAGGACAACAAGGAAGGAGCTCCGGGAAGATCTCATGGCAGTGGAGACATTGGTTTCAGTCAATACCATAAGTAACGTACTCCACCGCAATGGTCTCCGTTCCAGACGAGCCCGTAAGGTACCTTTACTTTCAAAGCGTCATGTCAAGGCTCGTCTACAGTTTGCTCATGATCACTTGGAGGACTCTGAGACAGACTGGATCAAGGTTCTCTGGTCTGATGAGACCAAGATCGAGATCTTTGGTGCCAACCACACACGTGACGTTTGGAGACTGGATGGCACTCCATACGACCCCAAGAATACCATCCCTACAGTCAAGCATGGTGGTGGCAGCATCATGCTGTGGGGATGTTTCTCAGCCAAGGGGCCTGGCCATCTGGTCCGCATCCATGGGAAGATGGATAGCACGGCCTACCTGGAGATTTTGGCCAAGAACCTCCGCTCCTCCATCAAGGATCTTAAGATGGTTCGTCATTTCATCTTCCAACAAGACAACGACCGCACACAGCACAAGGCCTGGTTCAAGAGGGGAAAAAATCAAGGTGTTGCAGTGGCCTAGTCAGTCTCCTGACCTTAACCCAATTGAAAACTTGTGGAAGGAGCTCAAGATTAAAGTCCACATGAGACACCCAAAGAACCTAGATAACTTGGAGAAGATCTGCATGGAGGAGTGGGCCAAGATAACTCGAGACCTGTGCCGGCCTGATTAGGTCTTATAAAAGATGATTATTAGCTGTAATTGCAAACAAGGGTTATTCCACAAAATATATAAACCTAGGGGTTGAATAATAATTGACCCACACTTTTATGTTGAAAATTTATTAAAATTTAACTGAGCAACATAACTTGTTGGTTTGTAAGATTTATGCATCTGTTAATAAATCCTGCTCTTGTTTGAAGTTTGCAGGCTCTAACTTATTTGCATCTTATCAAACCTGCTAAATCTGCAGGGGGTTGAATACTACTTGTAGGCACTGTATGTAGAAGTAATCTTTTATAAGTGTCCATAGCGTTTATGTTTTATGTGAAACCCTAGATTTACCTTGATAACAACATTATCTGCTACTCAGTTGATCCTGCGTTCTTTTGTGAAAAAAATACATAGACGCTTATTTGTTAAGACTGGCATGCAGGAACGAGATGCGCTAAATCTACTAAGAGGCTCACGCATTGCCAGATATCTTACTCCATTCAAAGACTGGAGTAACATTTCTGGCCTAAAAACAGTCCCTGAATTTGACAGGTGGATCACGCCCCATCCTGCTTCTTCACACGCTTCACCCATCTTGGTGGAGCAGTTTAAAATTGATGTGAAACTGGCAAGAGTTGCATACTTTTTGCGCAAGTCTGCATTGTGCAAAATTTTGGGACTATTCAAAGAGTTTTACACCAACTACTCTTTGTAAACTCTTCGATGTATCGGGACCAAAGGGTGGGGTTTATTATCAGGTGAACTTCAAAACTGGGATAAGTTTAAAAACGATCTATGCAAAAAAACTGGATGAAAAAGTGTTTTATGTAAAACCCTACAAGAGGGGAATTCTTTCTGTCTGGAGAAGAAAAAGTTCAATTAGTCATATAAAAAAAATTAAAAAAATTAAAACTGAACAAGCATTGTGTATATATTTCAGGACACAGCAATAGGGCTTTCTTCTCCCTTTCTAGTGATTAAGTGTACAGGGGGTGCCAGGAGAGGGACAGAGCTAAAGTAGCCCCAGTTCCAGAAGAAATCCATAAAAAAATGTGGTAATGTTGACATGCTCCCAACCTCGATGCTCTTTTATGAAGACATTGGGAACAAAATGTGTAAAATATTTAAAATAAGACCAAAATAATCTATAGTCTAAACTGCAATAAACCACACCAGTGTATATACAGTGGATCTTCAATAAATATACAGTGTGTTATTAAAAAAATATTTTCACTTAATATTACCAAAAAATAATAAATGTGACTGCAAAATAATATAATAATTAAGCCTCATTTATCATAAAATAAACCAAAAAATTATTTAAATGTGCAAATTATAAAAAAAACTTAAGCATTCTTAACACCAAATGTATTGAAAAGAAATAGAGAATCTGCCATGAACAAGGGAGAGAGGCCTGGTCCTGGTTAAAACGACTTTGTCACCAGGTTTTTGCCACCTAATCTGAGAGCAGCGTGATGAAGGAAAAGAGACCCTGATTTGAGTGATGTGTCACTTACATATTGGGCTGCGTAGTATAGCTAGGAGATTATCATTGGTTTATGTTTTATGGGAAACCATAGATTTTCATGCCAAGTAGTCCAGAAGCTGGATGAGTTCTGTAGAACTGCTACACCTGCAGCAGAGAAAACATTTATATTTTATAAAAATGACAGCAAACAGCTCAGTAATTGACACATTGCTGGAATCAGGGCCTCTGTCTCTACATTATGCTGCTGTCAGATGGGGGAGACAAACCTGTTGACAGAGTCCCTATAACTAAGATAAATGATTATATTTTAACATAGAGAATCCTTGTTTGAATATTGTCTCAGTCTGATCACAATTCTGGAGAGGAAGGAAATTTTCTCTTTAAAAGCTTGTGCAGACCACCATATATTTGTGCCAAGTTCGATCCGTTAAAACAAGTCGGACTAATGTTATTCAATGAGACCGTGCACATGTACAATATTTCCCTTGGTCCAAGTGATCTGAGGAAAAAAAATCACTGCATGCAAGATTTGCCTCCGAGAGTCTGATCATACTCGGACATTTAAGTCTATGGTGGGTACATGAAAAAAAATCAGACCGCACTTGGATGGCATACGAGTGAAGTCCCATTTTCACGGACTGAAAGAATGGAGAACATGGAGAAATGTTTCTTTTTTTTTATTCTTCCCCCCATTTGAGAAAAACTGATCACCCTCTGATTCTGCTCTGATCAATCTAGAATCAGAATCTGATTAGCGTAATCGGACAGCTTTTATCGGATGGACAAAATACAAATGTGTGAGCTCAGCCGTAGGGCAACTATTGCCTTCCTTTGGATTTTTTGGGGTTAAAAAAACTTTTCCCTTCTCCATGACAGCACCCAGGAGAAGATGGTCCACCCACCCCAAAGGACAGGAAACCTACAGCTTTAAAAGGTGGAGCCTCTGTATATGCTTCAGTGGTTTCCTGACCTTTGGAGGGGAAGAGGAGCATGACCTGGTTTGACGTCAGTGCCTACTTGTGAACCTGGGGCTGAAGCAGTTGATAGCTGGGGAAGGCTTCCAGAGGTGTGTGTATGAGATGCCTGCACATATCAGGGAAAAGGATATCCTACCTAGACGACATCCTGGTGGTAGGGAAATCAAGATAAGGCTGCAGAGATACAATAAGTCAGGTCTCGGATATTTGAGATCTTGGCTGGTTTATGTGTAGATTGAGACAATGTCATGGTAACTGGGAATACCGAACATAAATGGGATAAGTTTAAGGATATACTCCTAGAGTCCTGTTAACAACTTATACCCTTTGGTAATAAAATGTCCAGGAATAAAAAGAAACCATTATGGATAAATAAGGCTGTAGAATGTATAATAAAACAAAAATAATGGGTGTTTAATATCTTGAAATATACAGAATATATATACAGAAATAGCATTTCAGGAGTATAAAGATAAAGTATAAAGATATCAATAGGAAATGTAAAAAAAGAAATAAAAGTAAACAAAATTAGCTACTGAAACAAAAATCGCCAAGGACATTAAAATAAATTCCGAAATCTTTTATAAATACATTAATGCCAAAACGAAAACAAAGGATAGTATCAGCCCCTTAATATATAACAAGTTAGTTGTAGAGGACAAAGCAAAGACTGAGATATTAAACAAGCACTTCTCATCAGTGTTCACCAAGGAACTGACTGTTCCAGGGATCATTCAATAAGTCAAAAATCAAAGTTCACCACCTGATATACAGTCATATGAAAAAGTTTGGGCACCCCTAAATTGTTAACCTTTTTTCTTTGTAACAATTTGGGTTTTTGCAACAGCTATTTCAGTTTTACATATCTAATAACTGATGTACTGAGTAATATTTCTGGATTGAAATGAGGTTTATTGTACTAACAGAAAATGTGCAATCCGCATTTAAACAAAATTTGACCAGTGCAAAAGTATGGGCACCTCAACATAAAAGTGACAATATTTTGTAGATCCTCCTTTTGCAAAAATAACAACCTCTAGTCGCTTCCAGTAGCTTTTAATGAGTTCCTGGATGAAGGTATATTTGACCATTCCTGTTTACAAAACAATTCCAGTTCAGTTAAGTTTGATGGTCGCCGAGCATGGACAGCACGCTTCAAATCATCCCACAGATTTTCAATGATATTCAGGTCTGGGTACTGGGATGGCCATTCCAGAACATTGTAATTGTTCCTCTGCATGAATGCCTGAGTAGATTTGGAGCAGTGTTTTGGATCATGGTCTTGCTGAAATATCCATCCCCTGCGTAACTTCAACTTCGTCACTGATTCTTGCACATGATTGTCAAGAATCTGCTGATACTGAGTTGAATCCATGCGACCCTCAACTTTAACAAAATTCCCGGTGCCGGCATTGGCCACACAGCCTCAAAGCATGATGGAACCTCCACCAAATATTACTGTGGGTAGCAAGTGCTTTTCTTGGAATGCCATGTTTTTTTTGCCTCCATGCATAACGCCTTTTTGTATGACCAAACAACTCAATATTTGTTTCAGTCCACAGGACCTTCTTCCAAAATATAACTGGCTGGTCCAAATGTGCTTTTGCATACCTCAGGCGACTGTTTGTGGCGTGCTTGCAGAAACGGCTTCTTTCGCATCACTCTCCCATACAGCTTCTCCTTGTGCAAAGTGCGCTGTATTGTTGACCGATGCACATTGACACCATCTGCAGCAAGATGAAGCTGCAGGTCTTTGGAGGTGGTCTGTGGATTGTCCTTGACTGTTTTCACCATTCTTCTCTGCCTTTCTGATATTTTTCTTGGCCTGCCACTTCTGGGCTTAACAAGAACTATACCTGTGTTCTTCCATTTCCTTACTATGTTCCTCACAGTGGAAACTGAGAGTTTAAATCTCTGAGACAACTTTTTGTATCCTTCCCCTGAACAACTATGTTGAATAATCTTTGTTTTCAGATCATTTGAGAGTTGTTTTGAGGAGCCTATGATGCCACCCAGGAGATTCAAATAGAACTACTTGCAAGTGGCCACCTTAACCCCTTAACGACCGCGGGCCCTAAAATTACATCCTTGCGGTCATAATGTTACTGCCCGCGGTCTGCCAGCAGCATCATGCTGCGATCGGAACACATCTCAGCTGATTTTCACAGCTGAGATGTGTGTCTGCTAGGCACGAGCAGAATCGTTATCTGCTCGTGCCGTTTAACCCCTTATATGGCGCTGTCAATATGTGACAGCGCCATTATAAGCGCGATCGCGGTAAACATTTTCTTACCGCCCGATACCGGAAGTCAAGTGACGCGATCACGTGACTCCCGATAGTTGTCATGGTAGCACAGGGTCATGTGATGACTCCTGTACTACACCTGACTTGCTTTCACTTTTGCTGTGCCAGCGGCACAGCTAAAGAGAAAGAGAGCGTATCTGCTGTTTACAGCCTTGTAGCTGTGATCAGCAGATACTGCAGAGCGATCGGAATGCTGATCGCAATAGCCCCCTAGGGGGACTAGTAAAGTAAAAAAAAAAAAAAAAAAGTAAAAAAAAAAGTTTTAAAAAAATTAAAAAAAAACCTAAAAGTTGAAATCACCCCCCATTCGCGCCATTGAAAATTAAAGGGTTAAAAAAATAAATATACACACATTTGGTATCGCCGCGTTCAGAAACGCCTGATCAAAATATAAAATCAATTAATCTGATCAGTATACGGCGTAGCGGCAAAAAAATTCCAAACGCCAAAATGATGTTTTTTTGTCGCCACAACTTTTGCGCAAAATGCAATAAGAGGCGATCAAAACGTAGCATCTGCGCAAAAATGGTACCGTTAAAAACGTCAGCTCGAGACGCAAAAAATAAGCCGTCATTGTACCATAGATCCCAAAAAATGAGAACGCTATGGGTCACGGAATATGGCGTAAAACGTGCGCCACTTTTTTCGGACAAACTTCCGATTTTTTTTTAACCCCTTATATAAAAGTAAACCTATACATGTTTGGTGTCTACGAACTCGCACTGACCTAAGGCATCACACCCACACATCAGTTTTACCATATAGTGAACACAGTGAATAAAATATCTCAAAAACCATAGTGCTATCGCACTTTTTTTGCAATTTTTCTGCATTTGGAATTTTTTTGCCGTTTTCTAGTACACTATATGGTAAAACTGATGGTTTCATTTAAAAGCACAGCTCGTTCCGCAAAAAATGAGCCCTCACATGACCATATTGACTGAAAAATAAAAAAGTTACGTCTCTCAGAAAAAGAATGGCGAAAAAAAAAAACGGAAAGCGAAAAATCGGCCGGTCGTGAAGGGGTTAAATACCTTTTCTCATGATTGAATACACCTGCCTATGAAGTTCAAAGCTCATTGAGGTTACAAAACCAATTTAGTGGTTTAGCAAGTCAATAAAAAGTAGTTAGGAGTGTTCAAATCAAGAGATTGATAAGGGTGCCCATACTTTTGCACCGGTCAAATTTTGTTTAAATGCGGATTGCACATTTTCTGTTAGTACAATAAACCTCATTTCAATCCAGAAATATTACTGAGTCCATCAGTTATTAGATATATGAAACTGAAATAGCTTGTAATACTATTGTATGTACTGAGGATTTCGATTGCGTTATGGCAATGACAACCAGAGACGAGTACTTGGTGCAAAAGACGTTTTATAATATGTAACCGCAATATGTGCACAGAACAGAATATACACAATAATAAGTAACCGCAATACGTAAACAGAACAAAATATACACAGTAATATGTAACCGCAATATGCACACAGAACAGTATATACACAGTGGAACATAAACACAGTAAATACCTGCCGGGTTCAGAGCAAAGGGGAATTCCCGGGGCTGCACACCGGACTCCCCCAGGGAGACCACCAGGAGCGAACCCCTATACAGGGGCTGTCCGGCAATCACCCCAGAAGGCCTAAATGCACAGCAGCCGGGACACAAAAAGGGCAACAGATATAGTCCAAAAAATGTCCGTACGTGATGTGAGTCCTAGGGTGGATATGAACGGAAGGGACCGGGCAGAAATGCCGACCAGAGACGGCAGACAGAGTCCGAGCACAGTTGGATGAGAGGTGAAGTCCAGAGCTGGTGTCAGGTGTTTCAACTGGATCCAAACAGCAATCAGGAGATGAGAGCAGCAGGGCAGGAGTACACAGGAAGCAGTATACTCAGGCAACTAGACTAAGTTTAGGGGCGGCT